>NC_134709.1:100385955-100553455 GCF_043290135.1 Rhipicephalus microplus
ATTTGATCTGTGAGCCTAGAGGTATTTCTGATGGCGACTTACCATTTTGCTGGGGCGTTCTTCTGTAGCCAAATAACAGTCGCATCAGTCTGTGCTCCAATTTTTCTCCCTTCATCTTCCGAAGCCCATCTTTCACCGTTCATACGGCTCGTTCTGCAGCCCCATAAGATTGGGGTAGAACGGGGCTGTCCTGGCGTGCGAGATGTTTTTCTCGACGAACGTTGCAAAATCACGGCTAGTGAAATGCTTCCCCTTATCGGAAACAATCGTTCGGCACACGTCAAACCGACTGAATATGTCCCGTAAACAGCTGACTGTAGCCGTCGTGGTAGCTTCCTGGATTGCTTCTATCCACTTCGTGTGGTAATCAATTACAACCAGAACCATCATCCCTTCTCTCTGGTGGTGTGATCGGAGGCATGGGTAAGTTGTCGATGCAGTTCTTGCACGTCGCCGACAGTCTCTCGATTTCTCGGTCTGGCCACCAAAACGAAGATCGCGCTACGGACTTCATCGCCGACGACCCTTGGCGATTTTCATGCAGGAGCTGCAATAAACGCTTCCGCGCCCCAGTGGGCACAACTTGGTGGCACCAATAAACTAACTCGTGTGATAAGGACAATTCCAGTCGGCGGTTGAAAATTGAAACCCATGCCCAGTTCCATACTTTCGGCTCTTCTGGGCCCACCGTGCAACACGTATTGCTTGATGCGCGCGAGTGTCGAGCCGTGGCCTGTCAGGTGTAGTTCCCGCCTCGTTACTGTGCCTTCATCTATAGGCTATGCAAACAAAAAACATACTCTTGCGGCTCGACAGCATGGCCAGAAAACGGTAGTGGGAGCCTGCTGAGGACGTCTGAATTCAGCATTTGCTCTCCGGGAGTGTACTGAAGCTTGCAGCGATAACCGCTGAGATGAAGGGCCCACCGTTTAATGCGGGCTGCTGCCATAGCAGTCGTTGGGCGGTCGGATCTGTGGTTGGTGGTCTGTAATTAGTGTGAATTCACGACCGAATAGGTAGTCCCGTAACTTAGTGACACCAAAAACTAGTGCCAGCGCGCTCCAATCGCGGGTAGTTCCTTTCGGCTTTCGTACGAGTTCTTGAGCGAAATCTGATTGGTCGATAAGCGGTGCCTTCTGCGTGGAACAATACTGCATCAATGCCGTGTGGGGAAGCGCCACATTCCAATTTCAGTTCTTTCAATGGATCAAAATGAGCCAGTATTTGTGCTTCCTTCAGACATTGTTTGGCTTGGACAAATGCTGTTTCTTGTAGGTGCTTCGACTCCTACCGTGCGTTTTTTTTTTTCAGCGACTGATACAACGGCGATAACGTTGTTGACATGTTTGGTAAGAATCTGGAATATAATGTCAGCATGCCGACAAACGACCGCAACTCGCTCACATTACTCGGGCTCGGCGCTTTCACACGATAGCTTCCACGTTCTTTTCGGTGGGATGCAGGCCACGTCTGTATATCCGGTGTTCCAGATAAGTTATGGATTCTCGGCTGAAAGTGCATTTGTCCTACCTCGGATTTACCCCGTGTTCGCGAAAGCGCTGCAAAACTGCTTTCAGCCGAGCTCTGTTGTCGGCCGCTTTTTCAGTCACAAGTACATCGTCCAAGCGTGTTTGCGCTCCAGGAAGATTTGCCGGCATGGTATCCATTTTTCTCTGAAATATGGCCGTAGCCGATGAAATAAATGCCGAACGGCAGAAGAGTCCCAGATGCGTGTTAATTACGCGCGGCTTGCGTGCACCCTCGTCCAATGGCACCTGGCTGTATGGGAATCTTTCAGGTCTAGTGTACTGAACACTTCTCCTCCCCCTAGTGATGCAAACATGTGCTAGATCACCGAAAGAGGATATTGCTCCGTCTCTCAAGCTTAGTTCAACGTGGCTTTAAAATCCCCGCTAATACGAACTGTGCCGTTCTTTTTAAGCACAGGCACTTGGGCGTCGCCCAGTCTGAATGTTTCACGGGTGATATAATGGCCAGGGACACCAGCGTTTTCCAACTCTTGAGCCACTTTGTCCCGAAGGGCATACAGAAGGAATCTTGCTCTGCAAAACTTGGGAACAGCACCGTTGTTCAGCAACAAGCTAGCTGGGGGCCCCTTGATCAGTCCCAGTTCCTCTAAAGAGACATCTGTGTATTCGGCGCGCGTGTTGTCGTGGCTGATGTCTTGTGCCACCCCTCTTCCAACTTGCAGTACTGAAACTCCAGCCTGGTCCAGCATTTTTATGAGGTCTCGTCCGCATAGGCTTGGTCCAGCGCAGTGTATAGTCACTGCGCAGCGCAGTGCGCTTGGTCCAGCGCCTTGGTACGTAACCATCAGTTCAAGTTCACTTTATACCGGCAGTCTTCCCGCGTAGCACGAAGGGCTAAGCTGTGAAGGTCTCAACTGGCCAGTGCTTACGATGTTCTTCGAAAAGATTCCTGGCTATGATACACACAGGGGATCTACCTCCATTGTCAGCTCCACACCGGCCCAATTGAACGCACGGTGAATCGGCGGATCGAGCCTGTTCTTTCGTTCTGACAGCAACGTCCAGATATGAGCATTCGAATTGCAGTCTTCCGACGTTGTTGCTTGCACTGTTAATGCTTTTCCGTCCGGCGCAGTGGACCCTGCTTCGGCGGCTGGGACACATTCTTGCAGTATGTCCACGTTGACCACACTGATAACGACGCACGTTGCTCCAGCTGTTAGCGCCGTGTTTAAAACTTCCACATCTTCCGCATTCTTGGCTACCTGTGATTTCAGCTCTTTCTCTGAAAGGTGTTTGTCGACGCGCCTGCATTTTCAAGAGTGTTGTTTCAGCTGAAATGCTTTGCTCATCGTCTTCCGCGGCTTCAGCAGATGTTACTATCGCTTCGGCTTCTTCTATATAGCGTTAGCTCTTTCTTCGCAAGCAGCTGTTTTCTTACATCACTTGAGCGTACACCGCTAACAATCCTGTCCCGGATCATTCCGTCAAGGGAGCTGCCAAAGTTGCTGTTGTGTGCAATGCGGCGGATGTCGATGAGAAACGCGTGAACCCATTCACAGTCCAGTTCCCGGTGGCGCTCACCCACAAATGTCCAAGTGTTTACTTTCGGCCACGGCAGCCGCGAACCTCTTCTTTCCCAAGCCCTACCACCACTAGAGTGTGGCAGTAGAGTACTGGTTGTTGTGGCAATACTGTATATGACAATACTTACTAGTGGCAATATTGACGTTTTAGGCGATCTTAAGCATTAAGGCCAAACTTTATATGCGCGACAGCGGCGAGCAACGCTACGAGTAATGAAGCGGGCTGTTCGCGCTATACGTGTCGCATGGTCCATATAGCGTGATCGTTCGGTTTTTCAGATTTGGAATCTGCCGCCCTGGAGTGATGTGCTCAAACAGCCAATAGCAAAACAACGGGACATAATCTACGTCAGTGACGTACTGCTGATTGTCGCTACTTGCTTATTTACGCGCACCAACAAGCAAAGTTCATCATCGCATAAGGCCAACGGCGACGAGCGAACGTTGACATCGTTAGACGCGAGCGTGCGTGGACAGGAACTAAAGGCCTGGCCACACGTGTCCGTCGCCGCGCGTCAACGCGACGCGGCGTCGAGCCCTCTTCCATGAAGAAAGCGCGGCTTCGCGTAGCCACGCGCAGTGCCACGCTGTTTGTGACGCGGCTTGACGGCATGCAACAGCACTGATGGGATCGAAGCAAATACTGCAATACGATGATAAGCGTTCTGTCTACCATAGTGCAACAGGACATCGTATTTTACATTGCATACCGCTGACAACGTGCCACTTTTGGTGCGAGTAGAAGCTCTCACGGCAGCAACAGGGGAGATCGCTTGCCGAAGCAGTCGCGTGAATGGTGTTAGGCCATGCAAGCGACCGATTGCGCGAAGGCGATCCATGTCGCGTCGCTCGTCGCAGTCGCGTGCATTTTCGCTCATATGGGTGTGGGCCTTTAAGCTTTCACATTGTTGTTTGACTTTAGTGCCCCTCTTCAACGCCACACTAGGTCGAATGAATGAACCTGAAGAGATGAAAATTCATAAGCTCTTGCACTATCGGAGAAGCGTGTGAAAGTAGTATTTTGCGATTACGTACTCTTTCTTTTTTTCGTTTACATTGTGCAACGCTCCCCCCACCCTGTTTCCTTCGGCCATGCTGGGGATCGGAGCGTGATGCACATGCATTGCAGGACGACACTTCAGCTGCCTCAGGGAACAACGGCCGTCATGAGTTCATATCCAAACAACAAATAAGTGAGGCAACGTGAGATGACACAAGTGATGTCTGTCAAAGATCAGATTACCATATCGTAATCGGCTGATCGCCGGCAAGCCCACGATCGGGGAAGCATCAGTTATTGAAAATCAGCGTGTACATGCACTTGTGTGGCCGGCAAGGGAAGCATTTCTTTGGTCTGCCGGGAACGCCACCGATATCTGTAACAAGCTTCGCCTGAATAAGTTTGTCATTCGAACTGCGGATTTCAAGATTTCAAGTTGCGTGAACCGATCCCCGCATCTTAACTGTTCGCTTATTCCGCGGCGTCGTCCAGCCTGGGGAAAAGACTAGGGATGAAGCGGCGGATGTTGGGGAAGAGAAAGGAGCGCGAGCTGGACGGAGGAGTGAACGAATGCGTAAAAAACGGGACATTGACCTTGAAGGACGCGATCGACGTTCGTGCGAAACTGCCGCTCGCCGCGTCTGCGAAACGGAATGCGAAACCAGCGATGCTTGCTCGCCGGCCTAATTAACACTCCGCCGGAGAGTGCGTCTGGGAAACAGTCGCTAGGCGAAACTTTATTCGATAATCTTGGCTTTCGTTTTTTTTTTTTCTCGTGGGGGGGGGGGGGGGGAGACCACGCCGTTCTTCCGCCGTCTGTCGGAGAATCGATGAAGTACCGTTCGAACGTGAGCGCGGCTGACAGGCATCGTTGATCGTTACGTTCGAAAGAGGGCGCCGAATTATCATACGGCCTGTAGACTTTGACAGCAGTGCGAGTGGGCACACTCAATCACGGAGGAATAGAAGCGCATGCAGCGGGCGATGCGTCAGTTTGTAGACGACGCGGGGCTTTCTAATTAAGTAGACCGGAGAAACCGTGGCGGCGCTGGTCGCGGGATCGAATCCAGGCTGCGGCGTCTGCATTTTCGATGGAGGTGGAAATGCTGGAGGCCCGTGTGCTCAGATTGGGGGCTGCACGTTAAAGAAACCCTGGGGGTCGAAATTTTCGAAGCCCTCCACTACGGCGTCTCTCATAATCATATGGTGGTTTTGGGACGTTGAACCTCGCGTGCCAAATCATATAGGACGGCATTTCAGATCACGGAGTTCTGAAGTTCGGGTTTGAATTAGTGCTTCACGTGATAGATTGTTGCTAACTTTTGCAACTTACCAATCCTGACAGGGATTAGCACGCCACTTCGTGTTGTCATCGGGCTTTGACCTTATCCGTAAGGCAAAAGCATCCAAAGCCCCATCAAACTTGAAAATGGGTCGTCGGTGTCAACACAAGTAATGCGAATATTATCACGTAATGGCGTCATCATGACGTCAGAAATCTATAATTTGAGTTGTCATCGCATGACATGGTCGCTTGACCAATGGTGGACTGATCACGGAGGCAATGGAACACCACGTCAGGAAAAGATTATTTTCGGAGGTGTGGGTGAAAACAGGAGAAATTGAAGATTTTCTCATGGCCTTCATAATTACATTTTGCGCAGCGGGCGGCAGACATGTTAGGATGACTAGATATATCATTTACTGTACGGCAGTTAATGAAGACGCTAAAGTAACTGACCTTTTAATTAGCGGGTACAAGCGGTTGGGTGAAATGGGTCAACTGAAGGCCTTCGTGCGAAAGTCACCGTGCTGTTCTTCGACTTCGTAAATGCGGCCTTTGACAATCATCGCGTAATGAAATTCGATCACGTTTTCCGGCGGAACCGAAACCTATAGGTGCCGCGTCGCTGTTCGCGACAGTGAATGTAGTGCTGCCACTTCTTTTGCATTCGTCGACGTGCGCGCTCGTCCGCCTCAGCGGCTGCGGGGCTCGGCTGCTCACACGAAGGTCGCGAGTTCGATTCCGGTGGTCCGTTGGAAACCGAATGCCAGAGTCCAGTGTACTGCTGTGCGATGTCCATGCCCGTTAAAAAAAAAGTGCCGGTTACTAAACATTTCCGGGGCCTTGCACTACGATGCCCTCATAATGATGACGTGGTTTTCGGACGTGAAACCTATGAATTATTATTATTTTCACTAATGTTGTTCTGAAACACAGTACGTTTCGTATCTTGCTCACGGGGATGAGGTACGAGGGTGTGTGTTTGTTCAGTCCCACTGTCGCGTGGCACGAGTTGTATCGGTCAAACGCCATATTCTTAAATGACAGGTTCCGCGAAAAGTCACAATGATGCCATAAACGCAGCGCTGGGGCATATCGGCATTCACGGTCGTGAGACTCGTGACCGCGAGGTGACCACCATGTTTTAATTAGAGCAGAGCATTGGCGAGGCCATAGCCCACTCGCGAAGTTCTCGAAGCTCGGTGAAAAGTGTGTTAGCGAACCCTGTATTCCGCTGTCAAGTCAATAATTCGATTACCTATTGCTGGAAGTTAGGGCCACGTGCGTGCGTTCGGGGGGAGGCAGCGCCTTACCTAAGATGGGAAACACGAAGGCAGCCCCATACAAGGACCTAATATAGGGAGGGGGGGTGCTGCGATGCATCTTCGCCCTCCCGCGGCCCTGATGGGGAACCCCGCGCACGGCGTCAATGTTTGTGCGCTCGCTCGAAGCACGTCAAATGACGTGGCAGAGATCTGATCACCCTTTGTTTGCTTATATCGCAGCTTTTTTGTTTTGTTTTGTGTATATGCAGTTTTTTATTGCAATACAACCAATGTGATATGAGCCCTCTCTGTGTCTGGTTGTCCCGTGTCTTACCGAACATTTATTGCGCGTTTAACACTTCGCAATGGAGCAATATTGCCCTGCCGCGGTGGTCTAGTGGCTAAGGTGCTCGAGCGGCTTCTGACCCGCAGGTTCGAATCCCGGCTGCGGCGGCTGCACTTCCGATGGAGGCGGAAGTGTTGTAGGCCCGTGTGCTCAGAGTTGGGTGCACGTTAAAGAACCCCCGGTGGTCCAAATTTCCGGAGCCCTCCACTACGGCGTCTCTCATGATCATATAGTGGCTTTGGGACGTTAAACCCCACAAATGAATCAATCAATCAATCAATGGAGCAATATTCATTTGCTGTAATTGCTTCTTCGCCGTCTCGACCACGTGACAGTATGGGCTGAAAGCGACGAGCTGATGATGATGACGGTATCGATCCTGATCGATGAACCGAGTGGCTGCAGGCAGCCGGGGTTGGCGTTTCGTAATGTGGGCTTTTCTTCTCCCTCCGCTTGTGCGGTGGTCGCTTGACCGAGGGCCGGCGAGCAATGTCCCCCCGCCCGCTCATCTCCCTTTCCCCGTGACACTGCGGCCGCCGCTATTTTGGTTCGCCTCGGTTGCTATTTCGGGAAAAGGAGAGAGCGCGCTCGGTTTTTGTGCGGCTCTTGTCTCTTTCGCTCCCTCTTACCCGCTATCCAACCATGTTTTGTTGGTCGCTCTCCCGCGCGTTTCTTGGTCGCAGGAGACGCGTTGGGCCCGTGAAAATGTGCTAACCATGCGCCAGGCTGCGTGTTCGAACTTCGCGCTCATGGCGATGGGTTCTGCTGGCGCTAAAATGAGAAAGAACAAGTGAGAGAGGTTTATTTGCAGAAAGGCCGAGAGCTCGGCCTGAGAGCGACGTGCTCTACCCTACTTCTATACGCCGGTAGAGTGGATAGGGTAAGGGAAAAAAAAGTAATGAGTGACAATTCTTCAGTTGGCCAAATTATACTGCCGTACACATAGGCACGTTTAGGATTCCCTTTCAGAAGAGGAGGGAGGGGTGTCGGTTGGTCGAAGCGCCCTCCCCCCCCCTCATATTACGTCCGTCAACGTATGATGCTCATTTTGCGCCCCCCCCCCCTTTTCTGTGCGCACCCTTACGGCCGTACATGCAGTCTGGTGGCTTGCAGGAAGGCCAAGGTAGATACGACTGGCAGCGAAGGCTACATAGAAGCCCGTACGTTCAGAAAACGGCGGCTGATCAGCTGTTCATGGGACTTATTGCCATCTCTGTGAGAAAGGAACACTTCCGGTGGAACAAAAATAAAGCGGATATGACGCAATAGCTGGTAAATATTGGCGTCATTTTTGTGTGCCCTATCGCCAAACTTGATGATTTGATTGATTTGTGCGGTTTAACGTCCCAAAACTACCATATGATTATGAGAGACGCCGTAGTGGAGGGCTCCGGAAATTTCGACCACCAGGAGTTCTTTAACGTGCACCCAAATCAGTCGTTCTGTACGACGAAACTTCTGGGTCCGTGGCCAACCACAGCTCTACAGACGTACGCTTTTAGAAACCCTTTAAACGCTTATATAAGACAGCGTGATTGCTCGCAATCATTCAGAAATCTGTGTTCATATTACATTAAGTTCCCTGTCATGTGTACGTCCTATTTATTACATGTATACCACACATAGTATGTGCTGAAGTCTATGGTGTGCTCGACTTTTATGTTCACTCGTTCGGATTCATTCTCATAATGACCAGACTCCACTTTGAGCAGAAATGAGCAGCATTCGAGCTTTGATGGCTAACGTTCTTCTGCTGATGGTATTAGTAACAGCCACGTTACCCATATGTGCCGGTAGGATTCACCGATGGCCAGAGATATCATTGCCGTTAATAATAGGCTTTCGGACATTTTCTTATAAGTTAAGACGGCGTTGTTTGACAAGTGCGCGCGAGTGTACTTATATTCCATGTACTGCTGTTTGTGCTCTATTTCTTGAGTTGTATGTTCAATCTCCGCTCCAGAGTTGAAGAGTAGCCGGCGTCTTATTTGTGCGCCAGCATCTCCTTTCACATCTTATCAAGAAATAAATGAACAAAACGTTTTGCAGTGGAATTTCGGGCGCGAGAAGGCCGATTGTCTAGCAAAGAGTCGGGGAGAAAAAAACTGTGTTGAACGCAACGCAAAGCCAAATCGTTCGTGCAGGGTATTTCGTGCTCGTTAAAAATAAACCAGCGAGGTCTAAATTTGAAAGCGCGCCGGTTTCTTTTTTTTTTCTAGTCTTCCGTTTTGAAGTTTGAAGTTTGAAGTTTGAAGTTTATTATTATTAACAGACTGGCGATACATAAAATGAAGAAGACGTTTTACAGACTAGGGTCCCATAGTCCGAAGACTGTAGGGGGACCCACGATGAAGAAAGCATGTAAACAAGTGCAAGGGCAAATGGCAAGACAATGTAATATTAACAAAACAATGCTATAAAGCAACTATAGAAAAATAACGAAGCGATAAAACATAGTAATAATCACAACTTCAACAAATACAATCGCTAAGTCAAAATGCAAAAAGGACAACATAGAATAATTTATAGTGATAGAAGATATAATTTCAAAGTTTTTTTGAATGTATACAAGTTGGATAGAGACTTTATATTTGGCCTTATATATATATATATATAGAGACTTTATATATATATAGAGACTTTATATTGCGCTGGTGTTGCGTCTGAATGCCAAAGGGCACCTTTCGAATAAAAAAAATGGGGCTGATATATATATATATTTGTATATATATATATATATATATATATATATATATATATATATATATATATATATATATATATATATATATATATATATATGTGTGTGTGTGTGTGTGTGTGTGTGTGTGTGTGTGTGTGTGTGTGTGTGTGTGTGTGTGTGTGTGTGTGTGTGTGTGTGTGTGTGTGTGTGTGTGTGTGACTTTCTGAATTATTCGTTCATTCAGAAGCACTACAAAGGAAGGAAAATAGTATGTGCCACTTTTTTCGAAGAATATTGACTTCCCACGTAAATGACTTTTTTTAAAGAGACTTGTTAACTCTGTTGAGATCGAGGTCCTTTCTACGAGAGTATGCGATGATCTCTAAAGTAAGAGTTAACGGGTCTCTTTAAAGATAGTCTTATTCTTGGCAATTAGGTCTTTGAAAAGAGAGCGTAAGGACCTTTTGAGAGAGAGCTATAAAGGGCCGTGAAAAGGTATTTCTCTTGTCTGCAAGAAGTGTGGTAGTGACTGCCCCTGAATTTTAATGCTTCCCAGACAAATTTGATCTTGTGGTTTTTCATGTGCACGCATCCCAAAAGTGACCGATAAACACGAAACATTACACGCGGTTGCCAAGCATTAAGCCGATCCGCTGCACCAGTGGCGTATCTGGAGGGCTGGGGGGGGGGGGCAATGGTTATTTTCCCTCTCCCTATCTGCAGTGCATGTCGTCCGCCTCTTGTTAGCGATTAGGACAAATGAGTGGCTCCACTTTGAGCAGAAATGAGCAGCATTCGAGTGGTGATGGGTAACGTTGTTCTGCTGATAGTATTAGTAACAGTTAAAAATACAAAAAAAATATTTCATCTGCCGTGGTTGGAAGAGGAGCAGCGGGCACTAGCGGTTACAATTGCGGCGACATTGGCGCTGGCACTCATCGCGGCTTTGCGCAAGCGAGAAACCTTTCCATTGGTTCTAATAACTTCCTCTGTACATTACCTGGCATTACTGTCTGTTAGATCTCATATATATATATATATATATATATATATATATATATATATATATATATATATATATATATATATATATATATATATATATATATATGCTATAAAGATATGTATGCCATAAATTGGGACGCACTGCTACCTCGTTGTATAAACGCCTGCCCTCAGCTCAATCATCAAAAGGCAAATTAACGAGTTTTTCTTAATTAGTCACGACATATCAGTGCCATTGCAGCTGAGGCCACTTGATTGCTCCCTTGTCGTCAAATTCGTGTGCGAAAATGGCAGGGGCCTTACTACTGTCATGATATACCAATAAAAATGTATATTACTAAAAAATGAACGTATACCCATAGCCTCCTTGATCTACCTGCACGTTTTCAGTGCTTACGTTTCGGGGCATCCCATAGAGGACATTTTTTTTTTTGTTTCCATAGTGTGCACTATTAACGCTCTCCACTCAAAGGAGCGAGACGACTAGTATGCAATATTTTACTTGGATTTTTTTAGAAGTTTTTGTCTCCCAGCATCTGTGAGCCAGCCCCGCCGCAGTGAGCATTGTCGCGACAAGGCAACTCAACTCGCTGGATTTGCGGAGTTTTTGTGTCTTGCGGGCAGCCTAAATCGCAGTCTCGGGACGACGATTTGGTCATCGCTGTTTACGTGAACCGCGGGTGACTGACGCCGTGTGACAGAGCTGGTGCTAGTATATCTCGAGTTCCAGTTTTGCCCTGACGTCGGACTTGCGTTGAAAGGTCGCTGCGGAGCAGCCCCTATCCGTTTCCAGTGCCGAAACGGGAAGTACATTTGCAAGGGGCGAAGCTTCTAAAGCCGTGGGTCTGTTCATTCCTTGTACGTACGTGACCGCCTAGTTCCACCTTTGCAGACTGCCCACTACTTCGTCCTCCCAAACATCCCGCTATGCCCTGTCACCGATCCACCACTTCACCGTCTATAAGGCCGTTATAATAAATGGAGGCCGAAGTTGACGTTTATAGCTACGAATTATAAAATTTCTTGTATAAATATATACTGTGTTTGTCACGTCTTTGGTGATGTACTGGGCGATATTCGCGGATTGTTCATGGCTTACCGAAGAAACCGTCTGGCGCTTCGCCCCCACTCGTCATCATTCACTCCGTGGATATGCTGCGATTTTTTTTAACGTAGCAGTAGTAAAGGTATATTCAGTGCATTCCCAGGCACTGGGACGCTGTTTCTGGGGTTCTCGGCACGCGTGTTTTTATTTGAAGCAACAAGCCGAAAATAATCAAATTTCGTGTCAGTACTCCTTTTAAGACGCCGAGTTCGTTAACTGCTTCGCAACTCTCGCCGTTTTTAGCGCATTGAGTAATCGAGTTCAGCCATTTTAGGTTTCTGTAGGATGTAGCCGAGAAAAAACGGTATTTTTTTTTTATCGCTACGGAGTGGGCGGCCACGGTTAAACGACCGCGCTCTGCGTGATCTCATAGAGTACGCTCGGCTGCGTGACGGGGGAGAGTGGGGGAGCCTCTCCCCTCGGAATTGGGGAAGGACGGAGCGGTCTGTCATCCGCGCAGCGCCCGTCCTCCGTTATGGAGGAAGTTTATAACTGTCACGTCGAAACGGGCGTCCTTGAACCCCCGCTCTCTCTCCTTAAGGCACCCGCTCACTCCCTAAAACGGTCATTGCCGCTCGGCCTGCTGTGGCCTTTTCTATGTGCTGGCTCTGAATGCCAGTTTCGGTGTTGTTGCGACGTACAGAACTTACGTAGTCAAACGAGACATTTTTTTTTGTATGACTGGTATGCACGACAGCTCGAAATAGCCACGTCATGTCGCGATGAATCTGGTCTCTAAAGATAGCGTATGCTCTGATCTACGGGTTCGCGTTGAAATTACGCCGAGACGACACGACCTGAAGGCGCCGGGAATGAAAGCGTGTTCGTTACTTAGCCCTAAGTGCATGGTCCCGTTACAATCTGTGAGTATGTACGTACGTTTCATACGGCTCAATTCTCCCGTGGTTAAAAATAAAACCGTTTGAAAACGTTGCAATGCGTCGTGCTTGCATATCACCGTCAACCACTACTGTCTTTCACTTTTTTTTTTTTCATGTGGCGATAGGGCGACGACCTGTGCAATATCATCTTAGGGTGTATAGATATGTGTGTTAGACATCTGGCAACAAAAATAAGGAAAAAACGAAGGAATGAAGCCGGTGGGGAGGCGGATTGAGAAATGGGCCTTCGGCCGTTTTTATTACCCGGCCAATTTTGATCGATAGAAGACGTTAGTCGATGTGGATGTCGTCTGCTGTGAACTCGAAAATGGCGTCGCTTAATACGTTCGACGAGCTGTTGTTGTTTCTCGCGTCATGTGGCCGGATGTATTGTACGGGTAATGGTAGCAGGACTGAGCTGTGGCGCTGAGGAGTAGGCATTTTAATCTAAAAAAATTGAAGAGGTACTTTTTCACTGCCACTCACAAGGAAGTCGCCCTGGCGTTGGTTCGTGGGAGTAAGTTGAATCTGAAAAGTCGTCTGCTAGCTCGCACTGTGTCGTCTGCTTTGAATCGGCGGTGCTCTTGAATGTTCATGCAGGTCATCTCGCCCGTGTGAAGCTACCGCTGCATTTGCAAACGGTGGTGCTATGGTAGTGCTGCTACTGGCGCGCTTGCAAACCACACACAATAGACAGGAGAAAAACGTGAAACAACGAGCGCGAAAAGAAGTAACCGCACTTTCCCCTCGTTGCTGGGAAACTACGAAAACGCCTGGCTCGCTCCGGCCAGGCTTCGCGATCACGTGACGGGAGCGCGAACCAATCCCGCACAACGCGGTGTGTGTCGGGGAAGCGGCGCGGAGGTGATGGGGAGTGGTGCGAACCGAACCTCCGGCGAGAACCCCTTTGCTGTGCCAACCTTCTCCCGCCGGCTCCCGAGAAGCAGCATCGGGCGTCCAGTCCGATAACCCGAGAGCATGGCGGCGCCCGTCTCCGCGGTTCAGCGGAGTCCGCGTCGAGCTGCGTAGTTCTTTCTCTCCGAAGCGGCGTCGCAACGTGAGGTGCATGTGGTGCGGTCCCGGTGTCTTTGCCGCTGCCGCTTGACGATGGTGCTACTCGGTTGAAGAGACCGGAGGTTGCAGGCTGCCGTGTGCTCCCCGTAGAAGAAGGCTTTCTCTCTCCCCCAGTGCCTCCTCTCCGACAGCTTCTTCCCGATTTTCCCTCATTTCGTACCTGCGTTGTCCACCGTGACCGGCAGTGCGGCATGGATGACGACTGCGACGCGGCGTCCTCGTCCCTGGTCGGACTCGGCGCGAAGGAGGTAAAAGGGAAGAAGGGGGGGGGGGGCGCCAAGGTCGTTTAGGCGCGCCATGTGGCTGTGAGAGAGGGGGGGGGGTAATCTGGGAGCGCGGGAGCCCTCCTGTCCAGCACGCGAGGTGCTTGTTGCATAGTTTGCCGACTCACGTTCGCTTGCACGCGCTTCCTAAACTGCTTTTATTCGCTTGTATTGGGCCAAAGCACGTTACAGTGAGAGAGTGTTGGCTTGGGCACATTGGCAATTTGTTTTACAGCTTAAGCACACTTTTCTAAACAAGACAGAGGGCAGATAAGTCATGACTTGGCCTATTAGAAATCTAACTTGACAGAGCGTAGATGTGGGCATGTTTGTAAGCTATTTCAATATTTTAGCAGACTTGTTTAAACAAGACTTCTTTCCTCTTTCTCTCATTCTTCTGTTCTCCATCTTGTTTAAAGAAGTTCGATAAAATAGCAGTGTGATCCGGTGGAAGAGAATTTTTGCGTGCCATACTCATCAAAAGAAAGAGGGGGTGCTTGCAAACCACCTCAGTGGTTAGTAAGTGCGTCTGTTGCTTCTCACTGTATGCGACTCTAGTGAGAGAAATAACGACGTTCAAGTACCGTAACTTGCACAGTCACGAATGCAACATCTCAACGAGGCAATGCTAAATGTTGTCAACAAGGGGTGCCTAAAAATGGCACTTTTTGGCGTGATCACGGTGTTTGTTTACAGCGTGTTGGTGGCGTGCCAAATGTTTTTTCGACACTGCTCGGACATGTTAGCAGGATAATCATAAGTAGGGACAGGTATTCGTGGCCAGTTCATTGGCAGGTCTTGGTAAAACGGTATTGACATCGCTTTTCGAAGCCAAGGTCACTCTGTTACACTAATCTCCTCTATACAGAGACAGTCTTAAGCAAGCATCAAGCTTAGCAAATGTTGATAAAATATTTTATTTTGATATTAAAGTGAGTTTTCCTATAGTGCAGGGACCGACATCGACACTAGCTTGACGTGAGGCCATAGTCCCAATACGATGAGTTCACCCAGCAGTCTGGTTCGTTGTAAAGATGTCAGACACCAGAACTTTCAAAATAGCCACTTCTGCACTAAAACATGCAAAATGGCCACTTGTGTGCCACTGACACTGCATTGTGGAGCAGCTGTGGAAACAACGCATTATCTTGTGCAAGCACATCATGAGAAGCTCATGACAGTTGTGACGTCAGAGTACAGTAGGAACAGAAAAAGGCTTTTTCGAAACATACTGTAATTACTTTTTCAGGGTGCATTGACGATTAGCATTACATCTTCTATGCTTATCAGGGCTTGGCCTTCAAAATTTTTGTGTAGTTCTCTTTCAAGTGCACTGTTGCACTTCTTGAAAAATGCCCCATTGATTGGATGGGTGGGCATGACTGATACATGTATTTGTTCAAGATGGTTTAAAAAAGTTGATTCTGAACGAGAACTTTGGCCGAATCTTCGGATAGCTAAAGGGCAATGAGGGGTTCAGGCCCCCGCTCTGCAATACATTTACATTTTGTATGTGTTTGTGTGTACACCACACAATCAAACATGTGTGCAAACATACTTAAAGGGTGATCAAACCTCACTGAAAATGAATAATGGATATCCGTGATCTCAAAGTGAGATTGTCCTGGTGTACTTTCTTGCTTGTTTAACTAAGAAGTGCAGTCACTCAGGTCAACAGAGGTGCTTGGGTGAAATATGCAAATGAGAAAAATGCAGTGGCCCTTGTTCTTGGAGCGATTTCCAGCAGTGCTAGATCTGACGTCCGTGATGTGTGGCCCGTGTTCTTGGAGTGATCTCCAGCAGTGCTAGATCTGACGTCCGGGATGTGCTACTCTCTCGTCTCGCACTGAAGTTCTGAGAAGTTGAAACAGGACGATTCAGTGACAATGTAGCCTGTAAGAATAGTATCTGTATGGAATCTTGTGGGGTAGCTTACTCACCGAGTTTTGCTATTGTTCTGTTTGTGTTGCTGACATGCAAGTGGGGAAATCGCAAGGATGGCGCCTAGCCTGTCATTCTGCGGCCACTAGTATTTGAGTTTGCCATCTTTTGGTACCCTTGACAGCGAAGAAGAACAATTTTGTGGAATCGTGTAGTACAAGGTGCGCATGGAAACGTAGGTTCCAAGAGATCTATACATTCAAACAAGTTCTCTTCTTCCATGACCAGGGGAAAAGTAATTGGCTTCATAAAGAACTGAAACTTGGGTGATGTCATAATTATTAAGTCTGAAAACCATAATTACAATGACTAAAATAACGGAAATTAATTGATAATCTGATAAGGTCGTGCTCTAACCACCAAAAGCTAGGTGCTTTTGTAATTGAGTTAGTAACAATCATTAGCTGATGCACTTTTGCTAACTATCTCCTGAATATCGATAAAAAAATTGGGCAAGCTGGATTACGTTCATGATTTATACTCCGAAAGAACATGGATAGGAAAAAGGCTAGACTCCTGTACCGTATCTCAACCAAATTAATTGAGAAGCATATAAAAAGACACCAGCTCACGAATCATCCATGGCAGCGCAACCATGAAATCACTGAGGCCTTCCGTATCGGAAAGCACGTGCAGTTGCTTGCGTCTCTCAGACTTCCATCTTGCTCGCTAGTTGAGGGTTTATTTTTCTAGATGACACATCAGTCCACCACTAGCATGTTTTGAATTTTCCTTCTTTTTACAGTTCTGTAAGTGCAGGTAAAATTATATGATGACATATTCAGCATTTTCAGATGAAGACGTAAGAGAGACAACACTGCAATGTGCCGACTTCAATAACATTATTTCTAGGAAACATCACCTATTCATCCACACACAGTGGCGCCACATCTGTTCAAACACTTGCCAACCAGAAAGGTTGTTGTCTATTTTTGTAAGAGGTTTCGAATTCAGTTCACCAACATGCTCAGAAAATGTCAGTCGTATATTTATTTTTTATGTGCTTTTCAATAAACACTCAGTTCGAAGGCTGTGCTCATGTCTGGTGTCCTCTTTGACCGTGTCTTTTTGTGTTGCAAACAATGAAGTATCTTCGTAGGCGGGAAGAATTCTCTAGTTTGTCACAAGCTTGCAGAGTAGGTGGCAAAGAGATATTGCAGTAGCAGCTAGAAACAGTAGTGGGGTTCGCATTAAGGCCAGAGAAGTACTCGTGGTGAAGTAGGGGCCCTTGCAGTAATAAACAGTGCACGAAACATGGCTCTCTCATTAGGGATTTGTTGGGTTTGCCCATGGTGTGACACGAGTCATATTTGCGAGGAGGGAGCAGGAAGGTCGGTCGTAGGCTGTCCCCTCCTTTTAAAAGGCGCGTGGCTTTCCTATTTGCAGCGAGCGTCTTGCTGCTGCCATGTGGAATGCTGCAGCGGAGGGGATGCCTCTACCGGCACCAACGAGGACAGCGGTCGGGACGTGTCACCCATGTCGCCACCATCACCCTTGCCCCCAACACCCCAGGTCTCTCTCTCTCTTTCTGTCTTTCTCCCTGGTGTGGCATGCGTGTGCACCAGGCTTGTCCTCGCTAGTGAGTCCTGGGAGCCTGTAGCTACGTTAGTTGGTCGACGCTGCTTGTGCATACAGAAGCAGAGGACCCCGTTGCATCTCCTCGTTTCTTCGCTGCCGACTCCGATGTAGTAACATAAAAGGGGCGCGGCAACACATTTCCAAGTAATCATCTAACAGGCCTTAAATGAGCATCTAAATAAGCTTATTGCTTCATGAATCGACCGCCGCAAAATACAAACAGAGTTATAAGGATTTTCTGCTCGTTTTCAGACCTTTCCATCTCCTTCTATAGAAGCGAGTGTGCATTAAGTTATCTAGTAAGAGGGACGACAAAGGTGCAAGAAGATGCGTCCCTTCTCCGGTGCATGTCATGGGTACCTTGGGTATTTCTTTTTCATTTTGTACAGTGAAAGCTGTTATGAGATTACAACAGCTGTTTTTGGCACCGTAGTTGTCTGCCACTATTATTGGCAGTGTCTGCAACCGATATCGTGTGAAATAAAAGAAAATATCCAGGACAGAATGGGATTCAAACCTCTGCTCTCTGTGTAGCAGCCCAGTGTCTTATTATTTTTATGTCATACACGACACCAATAATGTGTGACTAAAATTCGCACAGCAGCTTTATGGGGTATGCAATAAGTGTCTGATTGTACGTCTTATAATCGCCACAGCAAATGCCTTGCACTTGCTTGTAGCCCTTATCTGGATCATTGCATGTTAGTACGAATTTTCTTTGAGTTCCTTTTGCTTGTTACTGAAAGTTCACCCTCCTTTATGATTTCTCGATTATCTTTTTTTTTTTATTCCTATCTCCCTTGCCATTTTGCAATTTAGTTGCATTTTGTTTATCGAACCTTCAACTAGCCTTTGGCTACAGTTCCATCAAGTGTTTGTGCCAGGCGATTTGTAACGTGCAAGTAAACAATCATTCATTCATTCAGAAGACACCTCACTCCATGTCGTGACCTTCTATGCTTTGGCATCCTTTTTTTCTTCGTTTCGGCTGCTGCCTCTGGTTCAGATATACATCGATCGACACTTTCTCATAGATCATGCTGTATTTCTTTTTCGTCTTTCTTCCCCCAATTCCCCCCTTTTTGTTCTGCTGTATATTCAGTGTGAACTGCAAATTTTATATATAACGTGCACCCTATTGTATGCATTAATATGAAACCTAGAGCAAGCGCCCCTACCCAAGCTAGTGCCCCCTCTCCTCCCACCTTTATTATTATTTTATTCAGCCTGTTCTCTGCTGCGGAATCCTGCAGCAGTGGTTTCTAGGAAACCAAGTTCTAAGAGTCTTTAAATAGATTTGTGTGCAATTTCTCGGTACTCTTACAGTGGGGTGCCTCAGAGTTGCATTCTGAGTTTTTTCAAATCGTCGGACCATTCGAGGACGTCTATTCCCCCTTGTCATGGCTCATGAAATTTCTCACAAGGATTCCTGGCAGTTTAATAAATAGAGTTAATGCGTGTGCATTCAATAAAGCATTTCTTTAAGAGCATGCAAGGAGCATGTGGGTGTGCATTCTCTATTTTTCGCGGCTCTTTCACGGCCATCTTAATTTTTTTTTCCACAACCAAGTAAGGGTGTCCCCCTCCATATCTTGTCATATTATCTTTTACCAAAGGAGAGGGGGGGGGGGGGGGCAACTGCTCAGGATTTTACTGTAAGGTGAATGCTTAAATGACTTGACGGGGGCAGGGGCATCGTCAGGCTGTTAAAGCTTTTAGTCTCTGTCTCTACAAGAAATTCCTAGAAAAATAAAAGTTATTTTATTGATTGATTGATTTATTTATTGTGTTTTTCAGGAGAAAAAGCTGAGCTCGGGGTCGCTCGGAAGCGGCGATGCAGCAAGGCCGAAACAGGTGACCGTCACGCACCCTGGGACAACAAAGCCCAAGCCAACTTCCAAAAAGAAGGGCTCCATCCAAGCAGATCTTGTGAGTCGCTGCTATTGCCGTGGCAACTTGTACTGGCGCGACAGGGGCCATTGTCAACCCTTCTTGCCTGGGTTGCACAAGGCGTAATGTGGGGTACGCTGTTAAAGGGACACTAAAGTAAAGTACTAAGTTTTGTTAGATTGGTTGTTTATCCGCGTGGGAGTACATTGCTGCTTTTTACGTGCCAATAAATGAATTTTTCTCATCGGAAACAGTCACCGGACATTTCTAGTGCAGCTGCTAAGTTTGAATTGCCCACGCAAATTATATAACTTCACGCCACCTCTTCAGATGTTGATTTCTGCGAAACGGTGGGCCTCTGAGAGCTCCACGGCTCTAATATGCAGCAGTAACTGAGGCTTGCTGCACGTTTAGCTATTGTAAAAATTTGTGCTAGCCATTTTTTTACCTGTAAGCCACTCAGTAGATAAATGATCAGACATAATTTTTTGAGGTACCCGCAGAAGATGGCAAAGGGATGCACTCCAATTTCCAATTTTGCAGTTTCCTCGCCAACAAATGCTCTGTTTTTATTAGGAATGGTGAATCGCTTATTGCATAAGCCTAATCTTTCAGTATAGCTCTACTTAATAATACCCTTTAGTTTCCCTTAATGTGCAAAGATACAAGTCAGTTTGTGTGGGTGTGAGTTAACCCCGAGTTATCACCTCTCCCTGTGGCGATACACGTTAAGATGAACAGTGGTAAGATGTTGGTTCTATCTAATGTGTCCTTGGAGTGTGATATGCTTTCTGGATGCATACTAGTCAATGAGAGAAGTACTGATGGCAATCTTCGAAGCTGACTTTACTCATCCATACGAATCTCCTGTATACAGAGATGGCTCCAAGAAACTGAGAAGTCTAGGAAATGCTGATAAGATATTTTATTTCAACATTAAAGTCAATTTTCACGGAGCACCTACTGATGTTTACACTAGTGTGAAATCGGGCTACTGTAACTTAACGCAGCAGTGAACAGCTAGTTGTGATGGCATCAGGAACCAAAAATGTGCATAACTAGTATATCAGAGCAGCCATGGAAAAGCCATGATACCTCACGTGAGCATGTGACGAGGAGCTGTGACGTGTTATGACGTCATGGTGTCGCAGAAATGGAAACTAGCTCGTGAAAATCCGTAATTATTCAGTGCGCGCTCATGCTTACCAGTACATTTTCTGGGCTCTTGAAAGGTGAGCTTTTTTTTTATAACAAAAAGTGTTGTTTTCGCTTCGGTACTCCTTAAAGGTTGATACACCATGACATCAGGTGATACACCATGTCTTGGTACATGCATTTTTTTTTTCACTCATGGCCTCGGCTTTGAAAAAGATGGCTACCAGGATATTTTGTTCCTCTGAAAGTCCTGTGCGCAAATGTTTTTATTAGCTGTAATTGCTAAAAACAGCATGGCTGCTTCATTTTCACTTGATGGAATCTGCATGGCTGCTTGCGGTTGCCCCATTTTTGTATGTTGGAAGTGCCTCATATCGTACCAAGCAATGCATGATCTTTTATTCACGTGTGCTGCAATGAGGAGAAAAAAAATGACGGGAGTTATAATTCGATGAATGTTGTTGTAGTGTCAAATAGCTCATTGCGTCAGGCACATTTCAGTTGGGAAGGGGGAGTAAATGAAAGAAAAAAAAAAGCTTGCACACCGTGCACGGGGTGTGCTTTAAGGAACACTGTGTAGTAAAAATCGGTTGTGGGGTACCACACTGTGATGTGCCTCATAACCCGATCATGGTTTTTGCACATCAGAGGAAATGTAATTCTGAAAAGCCTTTATTTGATACAGCGTGATGGGGCTTTTATTACCGAGTCAACCAATTAGAAGCCTTCGGAATTTCCAGCTAAGGTATGCTGCCCCATTCTCTGTGTTTAAGCAGAGCACAGCCAGTGATTAGGAGGTGACCAAAGTCATGGGGTCATACTGGAAATGATACGCCGTAATTGTGAACCACAGCACCGTACCATATCATCTGTTGGGTGAAGGAAGCAATGTTTCATGTGTATCTACTTTATGTTTGTTATCTAGCTGATATCAGTACATATTGAAAGGCATCAAAATTAAGTAATTGCTATATTTTTATTTGAAAATTGCCAGTAAGGCACATTTCGAGAGCGGCACTGCGCTGCCACAAATGTCGCCTAAAGAGACTGGGAGCCAATTTTTATGCTACCTATATTTGGCACAAAGGAAACCTCACCGGTCAGAGTGTTTAATCACCAAATGGTGATGTGGAAAATGCCACAATACATTTGTAGTCAGAACGTTTCTATCTGGGGCAAATATGAAGTTGTGTGTACACATGACAACCCAGGCTGCGAACAGTTGGTGCAAGAACGGTTCGTGGTTGAGCGTTGCAGTTTGCTGCATGCGTGTGCACTCCACACGTGGAGACAGTGCCGCTTCTCACTGTGCAATGCCTTTTACCTCACAAGCAGGCCAAAATAGAGCAGAGATGGGTGTTTATTACTATATTATAATTTTCTGGACGAATTATGGTGCACATGCCAGCATCAAACTAAATGACTACATACAGCAAAGTGACTTACTCCATAATTGAACTTGAAGACTCTTCTGCTAGGTTGGGCAACATGCCAATTTTTGGTTACTATTAAACATGGTTTAAAAATATGAATCCTTCTCACTGTGCAAAAAGAATGCTAGAATCTGTCACTATATTTCACAGTCTTTTCATTTCTGCCAGAATCTAATGACACGTTCTCCCCAGCTGGTCCCTTTGTGTAGCAGAACTCTGGATCCCCATTTTCCAAGCGAGGTAAAAATATGCACAGCCTTTCACAAGTCCACTTGGTCTTGACACAACATCCACAACGGTTGTGCCATCCTTGTGTTTGGCCAAGGAGGTTTGCCTCTAGCTGTTAAAACAACTGCGAGAGTTGTGCATCAGGGAGCAGTTCTTATTCCTTCTATGAGACGTCTCTTACAAGCCTTGCTCTTGTTTTCCTATTACTTCCCATTCCAATGTGGGCATCTCATACCCAGTTGCCAGTTATATCGACCCCTCCACTGAAAGGGTTCTAACAGTATCACCATTATTAACTTCACCATCTGTTCATTCACCATTCACAGCCGATGATTACAAACTGCCGCTGACACTGCTGTGCTTCGCTTCGGTAGTGTCTGCTGACAGGTGCATGGGGTTAGGCGTCAATGATTTCTCGCAAGGACTTCCATAGGCATCTGTACCACGTGGCTTAATGCTCCTGCAAGCAGCTTGTGTGGCAAAGTCTTCTTCACTGACCTGTGGGCTGTTCTGAGGACAGTTGCCCGTGTGCTGGCCTCATGGACCTAAACTTCCTGCCCTTCATCGAGAGTGCGAAATTGTGAACTGTAAAGTGTCTGTTGAAGTCCCGTGCCTGGCATTACTTTTGCACCCTGTCTCTGTCCTTGAAGTATGTGGCTTGCAGCCAGTTGGGAGCTCGCTTGGCTGCAGATGTTGCTAGCTGAATTTGAAAAGAGCGCCGTATGGGGAGTTCAGCGGGACTGTAGCGATATATTCTTGAGGTACTTCTTTACATCAGCAAAGCCATTTATGGGTTCTTGGCTTTTCTCTGAACATCCATACGATGGAGCATTCACTCTGCTTCATTATTCGACTGGGGGAAGTGAAGGCTACACGTAGCAGGTCATAATTCGTAGCCCTTGACAGGAAGTCTTGGTGAAAGCCTTTGAGAAAAAATCAATGTCTATTGTTGGCAACTACTGTGCCTGGTATACCATGCCTGGTGAATATGGTCTCAAGCATTGTGACGTCAATCTGTGCAGATGCCGATGAGCGTGTGGTGACTTGCAGTGCCTAGGCTAGTAGTCCACGACGATCAGAAATTCGTCGTTGTCCAGGTGAAACAGGTCTATGGCCACGTATTTCCAGGGAAGCATGGGCATTGTTGCGCACACACCACTGTCGCCTACTGCAGTTCTCACATAGCTGCTGAGGCCTGGCCACCAGGTAGACTTGCTGACGAGTGGCAAGCACGGGTTGCCACCTTCGTGACTTTTGTGGAGGTAGTTCACTATGTCTTGACTCAGTATTGATTGTACAAAACATTTTTCCATGAGCCGTTGCAGCGGGACAAGTTGCTGCAGAGTTTCCAATAGTAAGTCATCTTTTTGCACAATCTGTCTGATTTAGGCCAGCCTGTGGCACATTAGGTGTTTAGTGCATTCCCCATCAAATCGCCAATGAGCTTGGAAGACTTTGGGTGCACAGCTGGGTAGAAGGAAGAGCCTGCGCAACTTGTGACACCAAAAACTTGACACTGTGGGCAGATGCAGGAAATCCTTAGGGTTCAGAATCTTTGGAGAAAGCGTCTGCTGTGGCTGGAAGTTTGCGAGGAACATGCTTGACTGTAAACTGGTCGTGCGAGGGTCCTATGCGAAACTGTTGCACTTGAGGAGGCATGAGGTCCAGGCTGGTGGATACTAACAGCTTGATGAGCTGGCTGGTTTTCAATTTCAGTGAAAGCTGAGGTCACGCTAGAACCCATAAGCGTGGCTGAATGGTCAGCTAATCTCGGTAATAAAGGCAGAGCATACTGTGATAAGGTTTGTTTGCCGTTCCGGCGGCCGGGGGCGTCGATGTTGCAAGGAAATAAATACGGCGCACATGACCAGCCAGTCAGTGTGGAACCCGCCAACGTACGTGTGTGTGATTCGGTCCAGCGACCACATGGCCCAGGACTATCCGGTTATCACAAGTGGTGACGAGGTCGACTGACGAACCGGACGGGCACAGCACAATCACACGTCGTCATGCCTGTCGTCGGGAAGCTGGATCCGTTCGACCCGAGTACATCGGAGTGGGCGGAATACCGTGAGCGGGCCGAGCTGTACTTCATCGCGAACGACATCTCGAGCGACAAGCAGGCAGCCGTATTTTTGACATGCTGCGGTCCAGAGACTTATTCTCTGCTATGAGGCCTCCTAGCACCAAGCAGGCCCGCCCAAGCAGGACTAACCGAAATTTTTACCACACTTGGCAAGCACTACGCCCCTCGCGTATCAGAAGTAGTGGCAAGTTTCAAGTTTTTCTCAAGACATCGAAAAGAGGGGGAGACCGTAAGTGACTACGTTGCCTCGTTGAAGAAATTAGCCGAAGACTGTAATTTCGCAACATTTGGAGAGCGCATGTTGCACGACCAGATAGTCAGCGGAATCAATGACGTAACCATGCAAACACGGCTGCTGGAAACGACGTGTTTAACCTTCGAAACTGCAAAGGACACCGTCGTAGCTATGGAGGCTGCGCGTAAAGATTCACGCACATTGAGCTGTCAGCAAGCACAGCTACTATCTCACGAAGCTCCAGAGCAAGCGAACGTTGTCACCTCGGGGAAAAATGATAGCTGTTGCTTCCGTTGCTAGGGAGGTCATTCTGCGCGTCGGTGTAAGCACGGCAGCACAATCTGTCACAACTGCCGCCAAAAAGGGCACCTTGCAAGAGTTTGCAGAGTTCAGCCGGGAAGTAGAAATTTCGACCAGAGCCAGTCTAGTCGCGTGAACAACCTGGGCGACCTGCCTGTCTCTGCTGAAGAGCCCGAAGTTTTCGACTTGTGGACGCTTCACACAGCTAGTTCGGAGCCAATGCGCATAGCGGTTGAAGTTAATGGCATAATGCTCGATATGGAGTTGGACACCGGCGCTAGTGTGTCGACCATTGATGATGGCAAGTTTGCCGAGCTTTTTCCGTCGGTGCCGTTGGAACCATCGAGTGTGCAGCTGAGAAGTTTTTTCGGCGACATGAAACGCGTCCAGGGAAAGCTGGAAGCAATAGTCAAACTTGGCGACAAGGAGTGCCAGCTACCACTATTTGTCGTAAAAGGGGCGTGCCCTACGCTGTTTGGACGAAGCTGGATGAAGGCCTTCAAGCTAGGCATCGCTCAGACGGAGGGAGTCAACGTCGTGAAGTCTACGGAAGACCTGGTAAGCCAATATCACGAAGTTTTTTTGGAGCAGCTTGGCACGTTTCACGGCGTTACAGCGTCTATATCCATACAAAAGGGTGCGAAGCCACGTTTTGTCAAGGCACGTCCGATACCATTTGCTTTGCGCGATAGGGTTTTTGAAGAACTACAGAGGATGGAACGGGAAGGCGTTATCAAACCGGTGAAAACATCTCAGTGGGCCGCGCCCATCGTTCCTGTATTGAAGCGCGACGGCCGGGTTTCGGGTCTGCGGCGATTTTAAGACTACCATAAACCCAGTGACAGTCGTCGAGTCCTACCCTATTCCTAGGATTGAGGAACTTTTTGCGCGACTTACAGGGGGCAAGAAGTTCACAAAGCTTGACTTGCAAGATGCCTACCAGTAGGTTCCACTCGATGAGGAGTGCCAAGAGCTAGTCATCATTAACACTCCGAAGGGGTTATACCAATTCACAAGGCTGCCGTTCGGGGTTTCATCAGCTCCGGCTATATTTCAGCGAGAGATGGAAAATCTGTTGCACGACCTTGACCATGTCGTAGTGTACTTTGATGATATTCTGGTCACAGGAACCAGTGACAAAGAGCATTGGGAAAATTTGGGCCGAGTGTTGGATCGCCTGAAGACCGCGGGACTGCGACTGAAGTTATCCAAATGCGAATTCATGAAATCAGAAGTCCAGTACTTGGGCCATATCATTAGTGCGGCTGGGCTGCGTCCAAACCCGGCTAAGACTGAAGCAGTGCTGGAAGCCCCCGCACCCCGAGCGGTCAAGGAACTTCAGAGTTACCTCGGGTTGGTTAATTTTTACAGAAGGTTTTTGCCGAACCTTTCTGCTGTATTACAGCCGCTCAATAGTTTGTTGGCGTCGGGAACACCATGGCGCTGGGAAACTGATGAAAAGCAGGCATTTCGGAGAAGCAAGGAGCTATTGGCCTCTGCTGCTGTATTGGCACACTTTGACCCAGGAAAGCCAACTGTGCTTGTTACTGATGCATCTCCCTTCGGGATTGGAGCAGTACTGGCGCAACGAGAGTCATCTGGAGAAGAGCGCCCCATTGGTTTTGCCTCCCGCAGCCTGGCAACCACGGAGAAAAACTACAGCCAATTAGATAAGGAGGCATTGAGCCTTGTATTTGGCGTTACAAAGTTCAGGCAGTACTTGTGGGGCCGGCAATTCGAAGCCGTCACAGATCACAAACCGCTGCTCGGCCTGCTCGCAGCAGACAAACCAGTTCCCGAATCCTGTTCTCCGAGAGTGCTAAGGTGGGCCTTGCTGTTGTTGGGGTAGAGTTACGACCTGAAGTATAGGCCAGGTTCACAAATTGCACATGCTGATGGGTCAAGCCAGCTACCTCTGCGAACTGCCGAATTTGTTGTTGACTGCCCTGCCGAAGTGTTAATGCTGGAAGGAGTATACCCAGGGGTGCTGTCGTCAAATGCTGTTGCGGCAGCCACCTCCAGAGACCCGGTGCTGTCACAAGTAACAGCAGCGTTGTGGTCAGGCTGCCAGATAAACCTAGGGTCAGAGGGAAGACCCTACGAGACGCGCTTTCATGAGATGAGCGTACAAGGGAACTGTCTATTGTGGGGCAACAGAGTCATTGTTCCAAAATCCTTGCAAAAGGAAGTCCTCCAGCTGCTGCATGAGAGTCATCCAGGACTGTCCAAAATGAAGGCAGTTGCGCGTAGCCATGTGTGGTGGCCTAGCCTGGATAATGATATAGCGATAACCATTCAAAGGTGCCGTATTTGCCAGGAGCATCAAAGAGTGTCACGACCAGTGCCTGTCATGCACTGGCCGTTCCCGGAGAAACCGTGGTCACGGCTGCATGTGGACTATGCCGGTCCTTACAGGAACACCTATTTTTTTATCGGAGTCGATGCATTTTCGAAGTGGATTGAAGTGTTCCCGGTCTCTACACCCTCGGCTGAAGCAACTATTTCCTGCATGCGCATTATGTTCACAAACCAAGGTCGTGTCGGATAATGGGCCAGCATTTACCAGTGAGCTTTACTCCACATTCCTCAAGAAAAACGGGGTGAGGCGAATGCTGGTGCCGCCGTATCATCCAGCGTCAAACGGTGCTGCAGAGCGGGTCGTGCAGACTGTCAAAAACAAGTTGCAGAAGGCTGGCCCTGCAGATATACGCACTCAAATTGCCCGCATGCTCCTGACATACAGGTCAACGCCTCACGAGGTCACGGGTTGCTGTCCGTCGGAGCTGTTGTTGGGGCGGAAGCTGAGGATTGTGTTGGACCTGCTACACCCAGACCTCAGGACCAAGGTGCTACAAAAGCAACTTAAGCAGAAAATTAGATGCGACCAAGAAACAAGACCCAGGGTTTTGGGCCACCCGGGGGACCAGGTGTTCGCAAGGAACTTCCGTCCAGGACCTGCGTGGCTCCCTGCAGTCGTCACCGAACAACGCACTTCGTCCATGGATGTTCTACTAGAAGACGGACGACGGTTAACTCGACATCTGGATCACATCCGCCAGGCCCCTGAGGAACTGAGTGCAGACAACCAAAAGTCAGACAGCCCAGTATCTACCGGTCTTGCTTCAAGCTTGGACGTGGGTCAGACGCAGCTAACTGGTCCTGCTCCGGGCTTGGACGTAGGTCAGAGGCAGCTATCTCCGGATCGTTTTCACGACACAGAGTCTAGGCAAGATCCCAGGGAAGACGTGGCGAGGGAACCGGAACTTGCTGTCACAGCACCCAGTACTCCTGTCCTGCGTCGAAGTACCAGAATTCGTCGACCAGTATCGCACTACGCACCTTAAACAATGGTTTGCAAGCATTAATAAAGGGGGGAGGGATGTGATAAGATTAGTTTGCCGTTCCGGCGGCCGGGGGCGTCGATGTTGCAAGGAAATAAATACGGCGCACATGACCAGCCAGTCAGTGTGGAACCCGCCAACGTACGTGTGTGTGATTCGGTCCAGCGACCGGCATGGCCCAGGACTATCCGTTTATTACACATACCTGATGCGTTTTCCGCAGCGTAAGATGACACGAAGCAATGGCTGATTTCACCATTTATCTATTGCTGTTAGGATAGCGAGCAAGTAGCAAGTGCAAGTTCTGGTAAAAATTCGCGGTTGCGTCTGCATGGGTGCTGCCGCGTTAATTTGTAACCAAGGCTATATTGGTGGTTACTGATACAATTAAAAGCATACAATGTAAATGTGAAGAAGAATAGATGTATTCTGTAGCACTGCGGCGTAGTAAGTGCCAAACAAATGAAAATGTCTCAACTGTGTGATCCTTTGGACAACTGTATATAGAACTATATTTTGCTGCACAAGCGTCTAAGATGCTTAATGCTGCTGCTAGCAGCTTGTGATAGCGAGCAAGTAGCAAGTGCAAGTTCTGGTAAAAATTCGCGGTTGCGTCTGCATGGGTGCTGCCGCGTTAACTTGTAACCAAGGCTATATTGGTGGTTACTGATACAATTAAAAGCATACAATGTAAATGTGAAGAAGAATAGATGTATTCTGTAGCACTGCGGCGTAGTAAGTGCCAAACAAATGAAAATGTCTCAACTGTGTGATCCTTTGGACAACTGTATATAGAACTATATTTTGCTGCACAAGCGTCTAAGATGCTTAATGCTGCTGCAAGCAGCTTGTGTGGTGTTGTGTTCCAAGCACCCCTGTGTCACGAGCGAGCCTTTGAACCGGCGAAGCACCGGTTGCTGAAACTGCTTCCAGATGTTGACTCCTCCCCTTCCCCCGCTCGGCGGAAACGAGCCACCGTCGTTTCCCCCGGCAGTTCGGCTGCCGCCTCCATCCGAATAGGAATAAACTTGTTTTTAACCGTTCGAGGCTGTCTGAGCTTTTTGGACTACCGCGACCAACGCGTACGTCTATGGGCCGACGACAACGCCGGACATAACAGTGGCGACGAGGATGGGATTTGGACCAACGCTACGCAATGATATTGACAAGCTACAAGCTATGGCTACGCACGGGCTCCCAAATCGGCTACCCGAATTCAACGGCTCATCATGGTCATCGTGGTTTGGACGCCTGCAATTTTACTTCGAGGCTGACAACATCACTGATGCAGCAATGAAGAGGGCCAACCTGCTAACACTGTGTGGGGAGCAGACATACAACACAGTCTGTGCCCTGATTCAGCCACGCACTCCAGCAGCCGTTGACTACGACGACATCGTAGCAGTGCTACAAGAGCACTATGACCCAAGGCCATCGGAGGTCTACTGTCGAGCCCGCTTTCAACGGCGAGACCAACTGGAAGGCGAAAAAGTGGCCGAATACGTAGCGGCTCTCAAAAAGCTCACTGCTGACTGCAATTTCGGGACGTTGACCGCGACAGCTGCAGCTACTGCGCAGGAGGGAGGATCGACTGCCACACCTGCTAACACCACTATGCTCCCCTTGGACGTTATGTTGCGTGACCGTTTTGTGTGCGGACTGCGTGACGCAGGCCTACAACAACGCCTGTTCGCGGAGACGGGTCTCACCTTCTCCAAAGCCTACGACATCGCCCAACGAGTGGAGAGCGCCGGTCACCAGCAGAGGGATATTAATGTCGAGCCGGTGCATCACACCAGTCAGCAGTCAGGTCATTCCACGTCTAAGGCGAAATCAAGCAGAAAGACACAGCGCTGTTGGCCATGCGACAACATGCACGATCCCCAGGTATGTCGATACAAGACAGCGACCTGCAATTTTTGCCAAAAACTGGGACACATTGAAAGGGCTTGCATCTCGAAGCGCAAACAGCTCGGACCGAAGACTTCAGTGCAACGGAACAACAATGTCGACGCACAGAAGGGCCACACGCAAGATACCAGCCGAAAAGCACTAACGTCATCGGCACTATATGACTTAAACGTCGTTGTGAACCTCGGAACGAGACCGAAGATTACAACTGAAATTATGGTACACCAGCGCCCTATCAGGTTTGAGGTGGATTCCGGAGCAGCATGTACGCTCATCAGCGAGGACACTTTTCGCGCTACTTGGCGTGAGAACGCGCCAGCTCTCCAGCAAGACGACACGCAGCTGAGAACGTGGTCCGGACATTCCCTTCCACTGCTGGGCTGTGCCAACGTAGACGTGTACTACAACGGGCAGACCCATCAGCTCCCCTTGCTAGTCGTCCACGATTCTGGATCAAGCCTTTTAGAACGAAATTGGTTCACCCCCCTTGGAGTGGTCATTGGCGGAGTTCACCATACACTCAGTTATCCGTCAGTGGAGCAGCTTCAAGATAAGTACAAAGCGGTTTTCTCCGAAGAAATACCAGGGAACAACGGACCTCCAGTCACACTGGAGCTGCGGGAGGATGCGACGCCGAAATTTTTGAAAGCTATGTCGGTGCCTTTCGCCCTACGAACGTCAGTCGAGAATGAGCTTGACCGACTGCAGGAACAAGAGATCATCGAACCGACGCAACATTAGGAATGGGCGACACCACTCGTTGTCGTCCGAAAAAAGAACGGTACCCTTTGCCTCTTCGAAGACTACCGGAGCACTGTCAACAAAGAAAAGCTCCCGCATAGCAGGAGAATTGAAAGTGGACAGCACATATACGCCCGCCAGTTCCACAGAAAGCCCGGCTGGGTTGAGGCGACGGCACTCAAACGCATAGGTTTGCGGTCATGGCTCGTCGACATTGGTGGAAAGGCCACACGCCGCCACCTTAATCAGCTACGCCGTTCAGGTAATTTGCCAAGGGAACCTCCCATTCAAGCAGCCACCTCGGCGGAAGCTTCGTTTCACTTAGCCTGGCATCTCGCACCAGATGAATCGGCGCCGCCGCTCGCCGACCCTGAACACAAGAGAAACGACACCCAGCGAGCGGAGGCTTCTTTTCCTAGTGCCTCCAGAGCGTCCACGCGCCCACGGCGGCCCCCAGATCGCTTCCAAGCGACAAGCTAAGGAGGGAGGAGATGTTGTGTTCCAAGCACGCCTGTGTCACGAGCGAGCCTTTGAACCCGCGAAGGACCGGTTGCTGAAACTGCTTCCAGATGTTGACTCCTCCCTTTCCCCCGCTCGGCGGAAACGAGCCACTGTCGTTTCCCCCGGCAGTTCGGCCGCCGCCTCCATCCGAATAGGAATAAACTTGTTTTTAACCGTTCGAGGCTGTCTGAGCTTTTTGGACTACCGCGACCAACGCGTACGTCTATGGGCCGACGACAACACCGGACCTAACATGTGGCGAGGGCTTTTTTATTGGCCCAAGACCAATCACAGTCATGTGATCGAACGCGGCTGTGCTCGTGTGTGAGTAATGTCCATTGGGGTGCTAGTTGGTACGACATTGAAACTGAAATAAAACTGCACGGGTGATGGAACAAAAGTAGAAGAAGTTGACAGAGCACTTTTCCATCCTGCTCACTTTTGATTTTGTTCTGTCACCGGCGCAGTTTCCTTTCAGTCTCAAAGTCCATGCTCACTTGAGCCTGCAATACATAAACAATGCTCTCGCAGTACGTTTGGATCATTGAGTGGTGGGTACTTACAGCTGGAGTGCAGTATAGTTTCAAAAGAACCAAAGATGATATAGTTCTGTTTAGTTTGTATCCACGTTCATGCTTTTGGCGCACTTTGTGGTTGGAGCAAAACAGACTTCTCTTTTGAGTATCTTGAAGCTCCTCTGCAACAATCGTGGAAACAAATAAGGCAATCGACAACTGTAACGTCGGTTCTTGTTAATCGTGAAGTTTTACCCAATACTAAAGCTACTGCAGCTTCCTTTCATTGCACTACTTGTACTGGCTGGCTGGTGACATTGTGCTTGTTGCTGTTGTTTTTCTTTTTGTTAAATCTTTTGTGCTGCCTACTTTTCGTTAACGTCCAGTTATGTTCACACTGACCTGCCTGCACCTTGTCTCCTTCCACATGCACGCTGCCCTCGTCTCCTCCCGTGCCCTCCTCCTCTCGCACCTGCACACCGGTCCTGACCCTCCATAAAAAAAAATCTCCAATAAATGTGAACGCATTGTAGCTGTACGCTCAGTGCCACAGCTCGTCGCAGCGCATCATGGCCGGAGTGAAATTTAAGATGGACGAGTGGCTGAACAACCTCTCAAACAAGGTCAAGACGGTAAGCCACTCCCTTTGCACCCCTTCCCATAGAGTTTTTCGAGAAGTCCCACCATGTGTCACAGGACTACCTGTGTCATCTCCATGTCATGCCATTTTGCGTGACATTAGCATGCAATGAATAACTCGTAACCAGGGATTTTGCTTTAGCCGAAGTTTCGACAAGTACGCCAAGGCTGTTCGATCTCAATTGGGCTTTTTCTGAACTAGGCTGTGCCGTGTAGAAGCGATCAACATGTAATTACGATCAAGACCTCCTTAGCGCTTGTGTGTATATGCTTCGTACCCTCTCATCCTATCGGAAAAAAGGAGGATGAAAGGGCAGCTGTGAAAGAGGGTGGGGGAGAGACTGCTGAGATGAAAGGTGCGAGTCAAAATAAAATAATTATTCATTCATTATTTCTCACAGAATAACTCTTTACTTTTGGCTTACTTTATTCGTCACGGCGGCCTCTCCTCAGAGGTGGAACAGCTGCGTCATTGCGCGAAAAAGTTGCTTACCTGCGCCAAACTCATTTATCAGCACCCAATAGCTGCAAGTTTCGACAGCCATCGAGCCCCGTGCTCAAAAATGTGGCTGGAACATAATGTTTCACCGAAACAGGTACACTTTTGGTTTCGTCAAGCCTGTTATCGCTCGAGCAGTGAAGTTTGATTCTAAGGGCGCGGTCGCAAGCGCTGGCGTGCGTGCTATCTCGGCAGACATCAGCACGATTGGCTTCTGAACCCTTCCATGTGCTGCACTCTCAACGTGAAGAGACTGTGCGAAAAAAAAAAACATGTCTCTCTAGCGCTACTGGTGTGGCTGTATTCCCTCACACCAGCGTTTTATTAGAGTTATGTGATATTGGATGCAAAGGAGTCAGCTGCCAGCTTAACTTCGAGTAACCATACTGTTTGTTCCTATCACATTCGTGGCTTCGTCCTTGTGGTGAGAATGATTTTTTCAACTTGACAGTGTTCAGAAAATGAAAAAAGGATGATGGTAACAGTGCTCAGTAAGGGGGGGGTGGTTCCCGAAACAGCCTAGCAAAGACAAGTGCATAGGACTATTAGTGAGAGCATGTGCATATGTCGCCGCTTTGCTCGGTTATACGGCGCTTATCAACATACTGGTTGACACTCGCGCGTTCAGGTTTTATAAAAAAATGGGCGGCTCTTCATAGGTAAAAAATATTGGCCCCGTATCTACATGTTCGACTGCAACTGTCGTCGAAAGACTATAGTCTTTTGTGTGAAGAGAGTGAATAGAATAAAACATTTATTTGATGTTTTGTGCGAGATAATCGGTGAATGTGATTGTGGAGGTGCTGCGGGAGACATGAGCGCCATCTCGTGGTAATCTCAAAAAATGAAAGGATGAATTCTGTTATAGCAAGAACGCAGCATGTCTGCAAAATCTTGGAGGCCATATTTTGTAAATTTCAAGGTAGGTGGCAGCACCGTATCCTCTTAGCAAAATGTAAACAACTTGCTATGTCGTGCATAGTGTCACATTGTCAGCGCAACGTACTAAACGCTACAGTTCTTAGAATTATTTATGTGTGCCTTTTCTAGTACAAAGGAACAAACCTCAGAATCCTCGACGCGTTGATGTTGTGCCTCAGGTGTTTGCAATATTCGCTTTTTATTCAACTATAGCACAAGTGTGAACTCTAAAACCTGAGCAATATTGGTGGGCGCTGGAGATGTGGTCATACTTGAACCATTGCTTGACAAATGGACAGACAGACAGACCAAGATTTTTTGGTTGAAGTATCCCAAAAAAGACTACCCTCCTTAAAAGTTAGTTTCACTGCAAAGGCAAACCAATGAATGCAAATGAAACAAGTTGAAAAGTTATATTAAGTGATGCTGGCAGCTGATTCTTTCAGATCCAATCTCACGTAGATCCACAAAACGGCCACTCCAGGGAGAGCAACACTTTTCGCAGTCTCTTGGGGAAGTGTGGGCAAGCCTCCCGCTGATGGCTGCAGAGTAAACATGCGCGCCAGCGATCACAGCTTTGCCCTTAGATGCAAAGTTCACAGTTGCTGCTTCAGCGACCCCCTCCCGCGCCTTTTCAACCTCGTTCAAGATGACGAGGGTCTTTCCTCTGTGCTTTGATGGCAGGCTTCCCAAGCAGAGTGATGTTGCCGCGTGAGCCAGGCCCGTAGCCAGGGGGGGGAAGAGGCTACCTCCCCCCTCCGAAATACGAGGGGGGGGGTGTTTTACCGAGGAAAAATAATAAAATAGGTGTTTTTTAAGGCCTTCAAAAAGTGGGTCTCCCCCGAAAAAGATTCCTGGCTACGGGCCTGGCATGAGCCCTCCGAGTGAGGGAGATGGGCCGGCTCTTTCGATATCTGCTTCAGCCGCGTTTGTCACCCTCGCGCACTTTAACCCGCAGGTAGAATATGCGGTGCGCGAGGGTATGTTATTAATTTGGACTTTATATGGGACATGACAGCGACAACAAAAGCGCGTCGAGAGCCCTGTAGTTGTCTTTTGTTTATAATATTATAACTGCCTTATAACTGCTATTGCAATAATAAGGCTATTGCACAATTAAGCTTAGTGTTTGAAAAATGCAGCATTGGGCAAATGTTGCTTCACAAATGCTGTGTAACGAAACTACATCTTCTCTCAATGTTCTGTCAGTTACAAACTTGCTCGAAAAAGCCATTCTGGCAGCATTGGGCAAATGTTGCTTCACAAATGCTGTGTAACGAAACTACATCTTCTCTCAATGTTTTGTCAGTTACAAACTTGCTCGAAAAAGCCATTCTGGCTGCTACAAGCCTGCTCCGAAATGTCTTTCTGGGTGATCCAAGCCTGCCACAAGAGGCGCTCTTGGCTGCTTCTAGGACTGCTCCAAAACTCATGTATCCTGTTCCATCCCTATCTCCTTCTCCCCCACCGTAAACTTTTGCAGTTGCCCTCTCCTTCTTCTATGCTCGTGGAGAAGACACGAAGCATATAGACACCAGCGCTAAGTAAACTAGTTGCAACCTTGAATAAGACTGGTCTGCTCGTCGAAACATCAGCTCTAGCAAAAGCCCTGTTTATCAATTTTTCATTCCATCTTGCCCTGACCCCTGCCTTTTTCTTTTTTTAATCATCCTGTGAGGCACAAACAAATGAATTCAACAGGCAATACACACTTTTCATGCTTCGCAAGTGCATTTTTCTGCACTGCACATTTGTCCAACTAATGGTGGCACCTGTTACGCCTCTAGCAGAGAGGAGGCCCTAGTTAGACATGCTTGGGCTCAGTTATTATGTGTGTTTATAGTGAGAGAGCTGAGTGTGCATTTTCCATGTCATAGGGCAAGCAGACCATGCTTGAATGTGCTGCTTGCAAAATGGACTCGCCGCCACTAGTAAGGCTAACTGCATCGCAGGAAAGCTAGCTTTACAAATATGAGAAGGGCTTATGAGGCCAAGAAAAGCATTAGGGATGTTAATTATTACCGTGAACTGTAGTGTAGTAATTATGATACAAATTTAAATCAGTTAAAGTGGTGAAAAAAACACCCTTTCCATGGGTGGGGTGCGAGCCTAGTGGTGCCCTCTGGCAAAAGGAGTGTTCCACACACTCACACACACACACGTGCGCACACACACACACACACATACACACACACTTTAGCTCCAAGCAGTGTGGCCAGCGCTCCCAGGGATTACATATACTCACTAAAATGAACAGGAAAGCACCTATCATCATGGCTCAATGGTTAGAGCATCGTAGATATATTTAAAAGGCCAGGGGTTTGGATCCCATTGGTAGAAATGGCGATTTTTCTGTCCACCTTGATGGGACACTAAAGGCAAATATTAAGTCGATGTTGATTGCTAAAATAGCGGTTCAGAAACCTCGTAGTGCTACCTTTGTGACAAGGAAGTGCTTATTTTCAATGAAAACTACGTTTTAGTGGTCCGCATCGTGTTAGCACACTTCAGATGACCTGGCTCAAAGCGGAAATTTTCACATCACTGTTGTTGTGCACAACGTTGCCCGGCTTTATTGCGTGGCCGCCGACATAATACCAGCAAATCGAAAGTGGCGGTAGCCACGGCAGCAACAGCGGCCATTGAACGATTTCCTGCCATGGCCTCCAAGATGGCAGTAGTGCTTGGTTCAACTGGGGCCCACTAGATGGCAGGACCTGCCCAGTTTAACGAAGTTTAACAATGCCAAAATTGAACTTTGAACTACTCGTGCTATTCCTCGTAGTAACGTTCAGCGGTTCTTTCTTTCATGAATGAAACAGAAACGAAAAAGCAGCATTTTGTTACGTCTCTTGAAGGTTCTTTATTTAGTGCAGCTAGTTTGATTACTGGTGAGTTTTTTGTAGGCGGTAACACTGAGATCATCGGTATCATTTTGGGAATGTCCTACTCATGGCTCATGTGTTCTTGTGCTTTTACCTTAATTTCTCGGTAAATAGGGCACTGCTGTTGATAGTATTGTGGTTTTAGATGATGTCAGACATTGAGCTTTTACTCAGACATATATTGTTATTTGACTCAGACATTGAGCTTTTACTCAGACATATATTGTTATTTGACTTTAGTGTCCTTTCAAATATTTTAAACTTACATAACGATTACCACATGACAATTAAAGACAACGATTCATGACCCCTCAAATCTAAGGCTAAAAATAAAGTGCTATTCTGTGTTTTTTTTTTGTTTGCTCAATTTGGGCAAACAAAAATTGCACTTCTGAAGTGGCTCACAAAAACCAACACATTGAACATTTGTGTGCCTTCAGAAATGTGTTCTTATGCAGAAAAAATGTAGTTAGAACAAAGACAGATTTATTACATGTGTGTTACAAGTCATCCAAACTTTGATTTTTTTTTCTTATCCACTAGCCAACACAACTAGCAAAAACAATTTTGTGCAAAACTCCTTAAAGGGTCAGTAAAGAACCCCCAAGGTAAAAAAAAATTGATAGAAAAAGAAATACATTTTTACTTCGTGAACATGCTGCCACAAGAATTTTGTGAATACGTGCTATATTAAGGAAGGGACAAGGGTTAGAACATCGGTTTGAGCTGGTTTCAAATTTTCACACATACTTGCCACCCTTCTCCTTCACAGGGAGGGGGAAGGAGTAGCCCGTCGTTGTAGCTAGTTTAGACCAATCGACGAGCTGCATGCTACGTCAAGTCGGCGATCGGCGACTGTGCAGCATTGCACGTGAAAGGAGGATTGGTCAGGCGTGGGAAAGGAGCGTGAGAATCGTCTTTGGAAATGGAGGCTCTGCATGGCGCGCAGTGCTTTAATATTCAGAAAACGTGATCGCCGCGGTCTACTTTACGAATTACCGAGCTTATTTGAGGGGTATAAAAAAAAAAAGAAGTCGGAGCCTGTTGACTGCCTCTTTAAAGGGGTAATTGTGGTTTTTTTTTTTCATTTTTAATTTTTTTTGTCAGCAAGGCAAAAGTTGCATCTCATTTTCAAAGACCATTGGTTATAATTTTCTGTGCTGAGTATGGGATGACTCCAGCACTGAGTCATTGCAGTCATAAAATTTAGAACAACATTCAGTCTTGCTGCACAACACCACCATGCCAAAATTATGCGCGATGTTTCAAAGTGCATTCACTCATACCGGTGTCACATGGCAACTTTTGATCGCAATCAGGGCTGATTCAAATTAGGCTAGATCTGGATCAGGTCGTGCTACACGGTAACATTTAATCGCAGTCAAGCTTGATTGATATCAAGATGACTTTGATTTACGCATCATGCCACACGCTATCTCAATTAGGCTGTGCCGTGTAGCAGCGGCCCATTTGTTATTGCGATCAAGAAATCCAGTCTGTGTTGGGCCTGATCGCAATCGAATGTGCTCGCAGGTCATGGGTGTCAGATGTGGTATCAAGCTTTCCTTGTATTTGTGGGAGGAACTATAGTCAGTTACAACCTAAGAATAAATGCATGCTCTGCCCCCAGTACTGCAGCACGCCTGTCATTCATCTGTGCAACAGAGCAATGATCGACGATTTCCGTTCTAACCACAAGCACATTTTCGATAGTAATGCAAATACTACACGTATTGCAACTTGGAAGTTTGTTACTTGTAGAAACAATCGTTTCGCAGTGCAGTGAAGTTGGTATTTTTGATCAAATTTGCAAAAAAGTAAAATGTTTCAACCGAAAACTAGCAAAATGAACACGAGCCTGCATGGGCAAGTGATATGTCCAAAATCTGTGAATTCTATCTGACGTCACGTAAATAACCCGACTATAATTGAGTAAGACATGTATGCAAAGTCCGGCGTGGATGGGACGGTGACCGTTGTGGGCAGAGCTTGCATTTATTCTTAACTTAACTGACTGTAGTTTGCCTTCAACAGATCGCAAGTGCACTTGCATGTGCCCCGCATGCTGGTTTTATTCAGTGCCTCACTCCTTTGCTGCATGAAATCTCGTGTTGTGCTGACCTAGTGTACGATTTGGTGTGTGTTTGTCTTAAGGCTGAAGTCTGTCTTAGGTGAGCCTCACCTGGTGGTCAAGGGCTCGTCTCTTTTAAAGGAGTGCTCACACGAATTTTGAATATTTTTTTTTTGTTGCTCTGATAAAAAATTCTGGTGTTTAGGACCGTAGAATAAGTATTCTGGTGCCTATAAATGTGTCAAGTTGTTTTTAATACCGCAATCATAAAAAAAGACACTTGGTTTTGAGGGACGACTTCTCAGTGGCGTGTTATCGCAGTGCGCCACAGGGAGACATCTTTTCGAATTGTATTAGCGTCAGATCTATAGTCTGCTCGTGCCGCATGTGAAAAACGACAAGTGAATTGTTGTCTCATGACCCCGACAGTGATTTCCGCTATTTAAGCTGCATGGAGGACGCAGAGTTCGCAAATCTAGCGGAACTGTGTTGATTGTCGAAATAACGTCCATTGCGGTGGGGCGGGCTTAGAGGTGCTCGGCAGCGAAAACGTTAAAATAAAACGTAAAATATTTTATACGTGTTTTCTGACTGCAGTGTGTGAAAAACGTTAACAGTGCATACTGTGGAAATGAAAAATGTCCTCTTAGTAATGTCTCAAAATCATGTCATTACTCCTTAAAGTAGCATTTTCTGTGAAGCTGCACTAGAAGTTGTATGGCATTCATTCTGTAGATCTTAATTTTGTTCTTAGGAGTCCGTAGCTCGCTGCCGGTAAAATCTTGGTCTTTTTTTTTCTGTTGTTGTTACTTGCTCGTGAAATGTTTTTGCAGCCCTGTTCGTTGCTAACATCTGCGGTCTTTTTCTGATATTCTATTTTTTTTTTACATAGTGTGACATGGTTTATTTCTTGATGTGGAATGTAAGGCTCAAGTTTTCTAGTTTGGAATTTCACACTCAACACTGTTGAAATAATTTGTTTGTAATATCTCTGATATTATTTAATTGATTTCACTTTATGCAGTCATAGACATCGCTTAAGACTTACAGCGAAAAAATAAGTGACAAAAAAGGAACCTTATCAGCTTAAGTGCATTTTGTATTTCTGGCTGTTTGAAGAGTTTCTCAGTTTGAGTGTTTAAAGAGGAGAGAAAGGTCTTATGTAACGTTTCTTTGTGGTGGCCTTTGATTCCTACGTTTGTTAGTCTCAACTTCATTCTTGCAGAAATATCAATGGCATCTGCAGTCACTGTCCAAAGCCATGATATTACGAGCGCCCATGTAACAACTTACAGTGGCCTGGTAACATGCCTGATGCCTTTTCTTTTTATGCTTATTTTACGACTGCCAAACCTCTTTTCTTTATAAAGGGTTGATGTAAGACTGTAAAGGTACCTTTGCTGCTCGAAGGTGCATCAATATCTTTCTCACACCTGTGATGCTAAGCTGCTGAATTAGGATCATTGGTTCAGTTTCAAGCTTCTGCATTCCGGCAAAAGAAAAAAACCGCGGATGTTTTACTTTAACGTGTTACTCCTGGCTCACAAAGCTCTTTCAGCGCTGCTTGCTACTCCTTCTCAGCTGCCCTCCATCTTCGTCACAATTTAAATACTTAACTCTGCTGATTTATCAGTCGGTCAATTATGAACAGTGCAGTGCGCCGAAGCAGGATGTTGTGTGGAAAGTGAGTGTCGAATTTTTGACTTGTGCACAAAAAGACGAGTGATACTTGAATCACGAGCATAGCAGCATACGTGGCTCCTGGCTTTCAGATCTAAACTCACCGGGCAAGGCTTGTACACTGTTTGCTGATCTATCATCATGCCTGCCAGAATAATTCACTTCTAGGCTAATTCAAAAACACCCCTGTTAACTGGTTAGCAAGTGGACATATATCGTTGGACTAGTTAGTTCGACATAAGTGCAATACAATGCTGGAGGCAACAAGAAACAAGAAAAGAATGTTTCAGTGACTTTTCTCGTCTGTTATTATCTCTAGAGTCGAGTTACACCTGTGGTTTGAGGCACCCCTTTTGCTGTACGTTTGGGGAAAATGTTCAAGAAGCTTTGAATATCATCCGTGCACCTTTTATTTAGAGATAACTGGAAGGCAGTGATAGTCTGGTGAAAAAAGAAGGGGGGGGGCTGCATACAAGAATTAAGGTGACAGCCTTTTAGCGACTTCATTTAGCATCTCTTGCTCAATTGAACTCACCTCTTCACCCGCAGCTCAATAAAGTTCTTACCAACCAACCCAACCCACAGCTGTGGTATAAGTGTTATGGTGCTTAAATGCTGACCCGGCGGTCTCTGGTTTCAACCTTGCACCCGATTTCAGTGGGAGCAAAATACTGCAGGCCCATTTACTTAGGTTTAGGTGCCTTTTAAAAAATCCCAGGTGGTCGAAATTTTTGTAGCTCTCTGTTGTGACATCTCTCGTAAATATAGTGTTGTTCTGGGAGGTAAAACTGCAGCAGTCATGTTATTAATTGAGCCAGTTGTGCTTTTGTGTACCGTTCAACATTTGTGATGACGTCTTTTTCTTTCATTGACTATATATATGTATTTTTGTTTTCCCTGTCATAGGATGTATCAAAAGAGCTGTGTCGCTGCCGGGACCAAGGTGCCACACGCCTGGACCTCAGCAAATCCAGTGTGAGTGTCCAGGTCATCTATCCATGAAATCGGGACAGTTCTGTGAGGCCAGTTTTATTGGTATCAGGTATATAGCCGAGTGTGTTTGTAAGTTCTGCAGGTATGAAAACATTGCTCAAAACTATCATTTGTTCATTTATTTTCTTGCACTCCACGACACTCTTCAGCATGGTAATAAAGTATATTTTAACTTTTATTGCATCATTATTTTGAGCTATAATGGTGTGATTAAACATTGTTTCAATCATCATTGGCACTGGCTGTCACATCAAAGTAAAATGAGCAAATACATTAAAAAAAAATTTTTCAAGGAATAAAGGGGGGGGGGGGTCGTTACACAAGTAGATATGGTATGTTGTTATTGGCTGGTGATATTGCCAAGACATTCACGATAGTGAACATCCATGAAACATTCACCGAAGTTTGTGAAGAATATTTTGATGAAAAAAAAATAAACTATTTCCGCTGCAAAAATATTGAATTATAGGCATCTAAAAAATTTTTATTCCAAAGTATTTAGTTATCTCTTACATTTAACAAACTTCATTCTTCGTATTTTTATGTTGAGATGTAAAGCTCAGACAACTACTATACGTGGTATTTTCACATTGAAACCATGAAGTGCTATATAAATATTAATACATGCAGTTCCACAATATGTAATGGCTTCCTTTCTACCACAGATGAGCAGTTCAGCCTAATCATAGTGTGTCACTGAAGCATTCTGGTTAAATAACATGAGCATCTGGTTAAACGACATCAACATTTTTCATCTTTCTCAGTTTTCTGGTCAGGGACAACACTGATTTATTGCTCACTACCAATTACGCTGATGGCAGAATATAACTAAATGAGCTCTTTAATGTAATCACATTAAAATTGCGCGGCCCCTTTGAGTTCGAATCATCTACAGTCTGTAGCCGTTTGTAACGGTCTGCATTTCTGTGGAAAGGTAGTTCTATTCTCAGAATCTTTTCAGCAAAAGGGAGTGATAGGTATAGTCAGGCAAGAAATAAAGCACTGTTTTTGAGTGAGTGAGTGAGTGAGTGAGTGAGTGAGAATTTATTAGAAGGCAGAGAGGTCGGCCTGAGCTAGTTCGCTCTAGCCTGCTACTCTACACAGGGGATAAGGGAAAGGGGAAAGAAAGAGGGATGAAGGGTGATGATGGGGACAAGAAGAGGTGGTGCGAATGTACAGTAGCCACTTAGTATAGTACCCTACAGTCTAGTTTCTAGTCCAGCGCTTTTTATAAAGTCTAGAACAGCCTTTGTAGCAGTTTTTGACACTGTTTGGTCGTTCATTGCTGACAATATGTGGCTTTCACTTAATGGTGTTCGTCCAATGCTTGCCAACGTTGCAGTTAGCATTTCTCTTTGTGCCACGTATAATGCACAGTCACAAAATATGTGAGCTATCGTTTCGCGCACTTGGCAGCGTTCACAATTTGGGCTGTCTGCACGGCCGATTAGGTGGGTGTAGTGTCGAGTGAAGGCGACGCCCAGGCGAATTCGGTGCAGTATATTAGCATGTCTTCGGCTGATTTTATCTGGAAGACGAAAAGTCATACTGGGGTCTGTTTCCCGCAGGCGCTTGTTCCGGTGATCTGGTAGCAACCAGTAAGTGGCAGCGCATTCGCGCATGAGTGATCTCAACAATGTGTTGACGTCACCTCGCGAGTAGGGTACTTTGACGTACATAGGAGCGTTGTATATTGCCGCTCTTGCTTCGCTATCGGCTGTTTCGTTGCCAACCAGGCCGCAGTGTCCAGGAATCCATTGGAGTGTAATCAAGTGACCGCCCCTGTGTGTTAGGTCAAATGCTTGGACGATTCCTAACGTTAACTCGTAAAATTGGCCTCTTCTTAAGCAAGAATCGATAGCTTGAAGCGCTGATTTTGAATCAGACAGAATCGTCCATTTACGCAGTGCTTGGTCGTTCACAAATTTTATGGCTTCTTGTATAGCAACAAGTTCTGCGGCTGTCGAAGATGACCTATGATCTAATTTGTACTGTCGGGAAATACCGAGTTGAGGGATCACGAAGGCTGCAGCTGAGGTGGATGAAGTTACGGATCCATCGGTGTAAATTTGCACAGAGTCGCTGTATCGGTTATCTAAATGTGCCAAGGTGAGTTGCTTGAGGGCAATATAAGAAACATGCGACTTATACGAAATTCCACGTATGTGAAGGCACACCAGCGGTTTAGTCAATGTCCATGGAGGCACTGCAGGGATTACGGCAGGTGCAAAGCCTGACAGGATCATGTGCCTATGCGTATCGAGGCATCGCGAATAGGTACAGCCTGGTCGGTCCACTTGTAGCGAAGATAACGGGTGCTGTGCATGTCCGGTCAGCAGACGAAGGTGCACTCGAAGAGGCTCACAGGACGTGTAAACCTGTATAGGGTAGGTGCGTGATTCCTGTATAGTGCCAGAGGTAGATGTGCACCGTGGCAGGCCAAGGCATATTCTCAGTGCTCGTGCCTGAAGGCTCTCTAAAGTACGAAGGCACGTTGCCCGCATGCTGGAAAGCACAGGTGAGCTGTACCTTATATAGCCCACAAACAATGCTTTGTATAACTGCAGAAGACTTTTCTCCGAAGGGCCCCATCTCAGTCCTGCTAAAGCAGGAAGAACATACACAAAACTGATTAGTTTGTTTCTCAGCACAGTCACATGCTTTGACCAGGACAGGTTGCGATCAATGACGACCCCTAAATAGCGGTGGTGCTTAACCATGGGAATCACTGCTCCGTGAGTGAAGATTGGGTACCGTGACATTGATTTCTTCGTAAATGCCAATGCAGCACATTTTGCTATTGAAAGTTCCAGGCCCTGACGACGTAAGTACTTAGATGTTATTGATGTGCCTTGTTGTAGCCTTGCTCGCAGTTGTGGTCGCGTTGCTCCAGATGCCCATATGCATATGTCGTCCGCATACGCACTGATTCTGACAACGTCGGGAAGTTCAGCTTCAAGGCCAATTAGTGTTATGTTAAAAAGCATGGGGCTCAGGACGGCGCCTTGCGGAACTCCATGGCTTACGAGGTGCCTGCCGTGTGACCATCAGATGTCGACATAAAAATGGTACGTCCTCTGAGATAGCTCCCTATCCATGCGTGTAGTCGGCCACCTACGCCGATGTCTTCAAGTGCATCAAGAATGGCCTCATGGTAGACGCTATCGTACGCGCCCTTTATATCTAAGAAAATGGCCCCTACCAATCTCCGACGTTGTCTTTCCTTTTCAACAGAAGAAACTAGATCTACAACACCATCTATAGATGATCGACCTCTACGGAAGCCATTTATAAAATCTGGTAAGCCGACATTATTCTCCAGCAGCCATTCCAATCTTGCCAGCACCATGCGTTCCATCACCTTACCGATGCAACTGGCTAGGGCAATGGGTCTATAAGAAGACAACTCGTGTGAACACTTGCCTGGTTTCAGTAAGGCCACTATGTGGCTGCACTTCCAACTCTCTGGTACTGTCGCTGTTTCCCACGTAGAGTTGTAGAACGACAAGAGAGCCTGCCTTGCTTCCTGGCTGAGGTGATACAGAGCCGAATAAGTAATTCCGTCAGGCCCTGGTGCGGACGACCCTCGGGACGTAGAAATCGCAGCATCGAGTTCGTGCATTGTGGATGGTAAGTCGAGGCGGTCGTCGCTGGATGGCGGTGAGGCTAAATAAATACGAAGGTGATATCGATGAGGAGTACATACCTATGAGTAAGTGGCAGTAATCTTCTGCAACCTCTACTTCAGGTCGACCTTGCTTTAGAGCCAAAGATCGGAAAGGGAACAACTGACTCTCAACTCTAACAAATCTAAATGCATGTCAATAACCCGGCGATCTATTTCTCCCCCCTGTACCTACAGAATTAACGCCGTTCCCCTCCAGCATGTCTCTTCATATAAGTACCTCGGCGTTTACATTACCAACAATCTATCTTGGCACACGCATGTTACCTACATCTGTAATAACGCTAACCGAACGCTAGGATACTTACGCCGCAACTTTTCTCGCGCTCCGCTGTCCCTCAAAATTCTATTATACCGATCACTAATTCGCCCAAAGCTTGAGTACGCGTCCGCTATATGGGATCCCGTGCAGCAAAATTTAATTAACGCGTTAGAATCTGTTCAGAACCGCTCAGTTCGGTTCATTTGTTCTAATTATTCCCGTACTGCTAGCATATCAGAAATGAAATCTAACCTTGACCTACCCAATTTAACTGTCCGGAGGAAACTGGCGCGACTGCATTTTTTTCATAAGATATTTTTTCACAATCCATCAATGAAGCGAGACCTCATTTCACAACCGTCATACCACTCATCGCGCATTGATCATCAGCATAAGGTTGCCATTCCGTTTTGCCGCACCAAATTCTTTTCAGCAGCCTTCTTACCGAAAACAGCCGCCGATTGGAACCACCTTCCCTGTTCCGTTGTATCAATAACAGACCCTTTGTTATTCAAGACTGCAATTTCTCAGCAATGCTTGTAACTATACGCAGTTTCCATGATCTATCTTTGTCTTGTATGTGCTTGAATTCTTATACATTTTTAGTTGACTTATGTTGCCTTCCTGATTTGCGCATCTGATACTTGTTTCTTTATTTTGTCTTTTTTCTTGTGTGTTATATATGTTGTACCCACCCCCTCTGTAATGCCCTACGGGCCCTGAGGGTATTCTAATAAATAAATAAATAAATAAATAAATAAACTGTTGAGTGGGTGTCTGAAGGCTTCGGACAGTTCGCCATATTCAAGACAGGGGTTTTCTGGGATCAAGAGAGCTACAAAATACCCTCCACCGTTGCCTATCGAGCTTATCGAGGTGTCGCAATACATGTCGTTGTGCTTGGCGTGCTGTAGATAGGTCAGCTGGTGATTTCGTCCTCCTGTATTTTCTCTCTGCCCGGCGACGAATTGCACGAAGGTATTCATATTGTGCGTCAAGTTGTGATCTTGGTAGCGACACATTCACAAGTTTCGTATGCGTTGTTAAGGCTGATGCAATTAGGCTTTCTATTTCAAATATAGATTGAATGTTCCCGCACTGAGCATTTACAGAAGCTTGGAATACTGGCCAGTCTACGCTTTTCACAGGCCGGGGAGACGAACGATGGAAACCTTTTAGCTGTATATATGTAGGAAGATGGTCACTTCCATGTGTTTCAACGTCTACAAACCAACAGGTGGTGGGCAAGAAACTTCTGCTCACAAAACATACGTCTAGACAGCTGCTGTACGATGCGCCACGGAGGTAAGTAGGTGAGCCATCGTTAATGGACATAAGGCCTTGATTGAGCACAAAATCGGCAATGTCCCTGCCGTGGGTGTTCATTGAGGCAGAACCCCACATGGGATGATGTGCATTAAAATCCCCAACTAATACATGGGGTCCAGGGCAAGCTTGGAGAACAGACAAGAGATGGGGACAGTCCACGTGGCTTCTAGGAGGAATGTATCCACTAATGATTGATATTGAACGTCGCTTGTGCTTTATAGATAGGCAAATATAGTTGTTAGAAGCATGAGGAGCCACGGCATTTCTCACGTACGTTAAATCTTGACGTACGCATATAATTACTTTGCTCGCATTTCGATCATCACGTGACCACAAAGTGACGTATCCGGAAATACGAAACGACGACATCATATTCGGCTCACATATTACAACCAACGGAAATTTGTATTTAAACATCCGTTGTCGAAAGTCAGACAATCGGCTTCGCAAACCCCGTGCGTTCCACTGCATTATGGCAGAGGTGCGCACACGTTCATCGAAGAAATTCGCCATATTGTTTATGGAAGGGTCAGCCGTAGCGGTTCCAGCACGTTGAGGATCTGCACTGCTGTTTTCGCTCGTGGTGTGTGTAGCTCGTTGAGAATCGCACGAATGGATTTTAATAGATGCTTCAGCATAGTTTGGCTCTTCTCAGTGTCTTGCCTATCATTTTCTGCCCTCTTTGAAGTTGCAGCCCATGATGTGGTCTTTTTTATTGCTCCAGTCGGTAGCGAAGGCCACTCAGTATCTGAAGCATCGGCGTGCAACGTGGGCGTTGGTCTACTTTCTGCATCCCTGGGACGTGGTGCATACAACATGGGTGTAGCGGCCTGATAATGCGTACGCGTATGTTCATCTGTTGCTGATGGTGATGCATCACTCCTATGTCCACTATGCTTTCGCTGGTGCCTACGTTTTGGACGACGTCTGTGTCGGCGGATCGACGTGACTGCCTCTCTGTGTGTCGAGTTGTCTCTGACCATCTTCCGCAGGACGCGAATTTTTTCTTTGATCTTCGGGCACTCCTTCGACGTTGCTTCATGTGCACCAGAGCAGTTTAGGCATTTCAATGGAACAGAAGTATCGCATTTTTCCACCTTAGGAGACCCGCCGCACCGCTGGCAAGTTGTCTCACTTTTGCACACTGCGCTGACGTGTCCCAACTTGCAGCACTTGTGACACTGCAAAGGCCGTGGCACGTAAGGGCGCACGGGATGTCTCACGTATCCAACCTTCACGCTAGGGGGCAGAGTCTCAGAATCAAATACTAGTTTGATGCAGCGAGACTGCCCGAAGCGGCGTATGGTCATGATTTTGGTCATAAAGCACTGTTAGTCACTGTGAAGCATGCCTGTGCAATAAACATTCTAGCTCGTGGATTCGCTTATCACAAGTTATCAGCCATGGAGGTTGTATTTCAGTGGAGCTGAAATGCAAGAACACTTGTACACTTAGATCAGGTCGTGGGTCCTAAAAATGTCTTTTTTTTTTTTAAACTTTTGAGTCTATGTAAATTAAGCTTCACTGCCTCGGACACATTAATGAGAACTGACAGACAATTATGCCAAGGAATGTATGGGGATTTTATTGGAAATTGTAATGTAATTGTGAAAAAGAAAAGTGGAAGAAACGATAACTTGCCATGGACAGAGACCACACCTGCGACCTTCGAATACAGTATTCCCTATACTTTTCTTGACATAATTGTCTGTCAGATCTCAATAATGTGTCTAACATAAAAAATAAATGAGCCCTTAAATTTACCCTTTCAGACAGTTTTTATGCCAATTTCAAATCTGTAATTGGTTTTTAATAGCTGTGCTGAATTGAAAGATGATGAGGTTAAATATAGCTTACTTCTTACATGGCTTTCTTGCAATTCCAACCTGCTAAAACTAAAATGTTAGTGCATGGCCCGACTGTCCAGATGGTGCTGTAGGGGGGCACGAAACGATTAGGTGCACCTAAAAAAAAAAAAAAAACACTGGGAGACCCCAGGCGGCCAGACTAGTTCGTATTTTTCCACAACAGCATTGCTTGTAATATTGTCCCAGTTTGGGCACACAAGACTCTGGAAGTTTCATTAAATTCGTTTTCCAACCAGATCACAGTGCTGCCATCGTCAGTGCGTGAGCTTAGCCACCTGGAGGAGTTCTACCTGTACGGCAACAAGTTGGCCACGTTGCCCGACGAGCTGGGCAGCCTGGTCCACTTGGAGACGCTGGCGCTCTCCGAGAACTCTCTCACCACGCTGCCGGACACGCTCGCCAACCTGAAGCAGCTGCGCGTGCTCGACGTCAGACACAACAAGCTCAACGAGGTACAGCAAAAGCTTGTTAACTTGAATTTCGTGGAGCGAGAAGAAATAACAGAATCAACGGAATGCCGAATTATCGGAGGCATTAAAAAACCAGTGAACAAATGTCGGTTCAGTTAGTACACTTGGATTTTCTTGATAAATACGTAAATCCTCTACTTCTTTTGTGTGATAGCAGTGCAAAAGACGCAATTTTTGACATCTGGCAGTCAAACTGAAACTAAGCTGGTCAGTGCTGGATTCGCATGTGGTCAGAACCGTGGTCATTAGCTTATGAAGGTAGCGATGCAGACAGTGTCACATCATTCGGGTTGTCCTTGGGCACCATTTTCACTCGTGAGCATCATTTCATGCTCGGTGCACTCCAGGAATTGTATGAATTAACTGGCATTGCGGTCGATTGTGATCGAACTAACAAAAGTTTGATGCCACTAAACAATGCTTACAGCGACCGGGACAGGGAACATGCTTGAAGAATCTGATTTTCCTAATTAATGAGTGTCAAATAAATGAGGTTTTACTGTACCTTCAAAGGCTGTACACACAGACAAAAGAAAGAAGTCAGGACAAAATTAATTCCAACTAACCACTCAAAAGGTGGACAGAAGCAGAAAAGACGGTGCGCATGAAAACTTATCTGCACATGCCCTGGCGAGAGGCAACACCTATCAATCCCTGAAATATTGCCCTTTCCTAACAACCGAAAGGGTGATTTTCCACCTGCTTGTATTGATTTCTATTTGGTTCGCAGTTAGTACACTGCAGTTGAAACACAACTAGCGTTCCCCCATGCTTTCTATGGCTCTGCTCTGTTCACTTGGTTGTCTGTAACACGTAAATGAGTGCCCCAGAAAAAACTCCCTTTCTTTTGTTCATTTCTAAAAGTAGTTTCATCAAGCACTGAAACTATAATATACTTGGGAACTACTATGAGCTTGCGCATATTCTGAAAACCAAATTAAATTAGCTGAAATTAAGTAGATACTTTAAACAAGCAAGCAGAGCTCCAAACATCAGCACATTGTTCAGGCCGTAAGATGCAGAATAGTTTATAGACAAGATTGCGTTCAAGACCTAACTCCTTGCCTTCAAACATCAGTTCCCTTTAGAAGCTCTCTCTAAAAATAATTCATGTTTTTTTTTGTGAAAAAAAAAATGCTAAAGAACTGCATTTTTCCCCACTTGTAATATGCCTTTGCATCTATGCCACATTTGTAGGCCTGGGCAAGTGTGTATTGGAGTGCTTCAAGTATTTGAAGAAGTATTAAAGTACTCAAATTTGCTCCAGTACAAATTTCAGGTTTCTAAATCTTGGAAGTTCTTGAAATGAATGAAAATGCCCAATTTCCAGCTTGTAAGCTGCTTGGAAAGGTGGTTTCACTGCAGTTTGCGAGTGCTGTGCTGTGAAACTGTACCATTTAGGCCAAATTTGCACTGTCGCACAGCCACACATCATCGTTGGGTGTGCAAGTTACCTGTGTGTCGATGAATTTGATATTTGTGCATTTGTGGGCTTACATATTCCGATTGTGGCATATTTCAAGATAATGTGCTTTACTACCTACAATTTTTGGCGTAGTGAAGTTCAACTCGTGTAACAATTTGAATTTACTTCAAAGATAATTATACAATACACTTTGCTTCAAACCAATTAAAAGGCTATTTGTACAATCCTACCTGTAACACAGTTGAGCATTTCAAAGTGCAGGTTGTGTAGAGTTTGCAGCTGATGATACTGCTTCCTATGCACCAGCCGGGCCTGTTTTGATGGACATTACCACATTTGGCATTTGCAGATCCCCGAAGTTGTGTACAAGTTGACATCGTTGACAACATTGTTCCTGCGCTTCAACAGGATACGAGAAGTCAGCGAGAACATAGCCAATTTAACGGTAAGCACTGACAGCAGTTTTCTTTCTCTTTCTTCGTTTTGCTTTTTTTCATCTTTTTTTTTTCTTTTTAACATTTCAACGCCTAGCATTGTGAAAACTGCAGCTATTGTAGTTAGACCTGGCACAAAGGCCCTTGCTACTAGCATCATGAAGTTTATCAAAGTGTGCAACATTTAAATGCTGTAAGATATAGAGGCTTTCAAACCTTCAAGTTGTGTTTTGTCCTGAAAGTGTTTCCTCTCAAAAACATTGTGCTATGGAACACCTCTAATACTATGTTCTTCATTTGGACCTTAAAAAAAAAAACCCATGGCAAAGTTCAAGTCATGAAGAAGAGCTGTTTTAAGGGCCAATCAACAGGCTCCGAAACGTGCAGGAAAAGCTCATGCACTTTTTCTGCGCATTACCAGCCTCCTTCCACGCCCAGTGACGTCAACTAGGCGATCGGTAAAGTGACGCAGCACACAGCTTGTCGATTGGTCTAAACCAGGTCTCAAGAAAGAGTAATGAAGTCAACGTCGCTGATCACCGAGTTGACGTCACTGCGCATGGAAGGAGGATGGTCACACGCAGGAAAAGTGCGCAAGCTTTTCTTGCACGTTTCGAAGCCTGTTGACTGGCCCTTTAAATAGTGAGAAAATAGCCACAGTTAAGCCACATAGGAGAAGCAATCAATGGAGCACCAACAAATTGGAATGTCATGCACAGAAAAGCAAGCAGATCGACATGTGCAGCGGGCTGCTAAAGCACAAAGTGACAGCTGTCACAGCTCCACTCTTGGTGTGTGAGCAGCACACTCCTTTCGCAAAGGCAGCTGCTAGAGCGAGCAGAGTGACCATCGTGTGCTCTGTAACTGCAACGGCAACTTTGCAATGAAAGCTTAAGATGTGCAACCCCCCCTCCCCTCCTCCGATAATTCCACAGCAGCTCCATTGGCTTCCATTTTCACAGCAGTTGTAAACGGCTCCGCATATTTGTGTTGTTTCTCATTTCTGTTTATGCGCACTCGCACGAAGTTCGTATGTACTCAAGAATACTTACCAAGCTCACAAGGGGGTTCTCGTCGAGTTAGGTATGCTCAGCAGCTTGTAACTCCGTATCAATGCATTCGTACCAACATGCCCACCTCTAAGCCTCTTTGGATGTCCTTAATTGAATCCTTTTATGTGTACTTAATTCTAAACCTAAGAATGAGCATGCATTGCTAAGAGTAAATCGAGTTATCCTTTGAAGTGTGCATACCAGCATTCGCTACAAAGTTACTTTTCATTATGTGAAGGCACATTGCCGTTAATAATTGAAGCCGTTAACATGTTTGTAAGCACTGCAACGATTTTCCATGTTGTGTCTTGCACAGATAGTCTTGGATCCTGTTGGCCATTTTCGTTATATTTAATTCCTGTGTCACATGGTTGTGATGACAAATAAAGCACCAGCATCTGGTGCATCTAACCCCGCAACAACGAACGTTGCTTCAATGAAATTTCCGCTGCAACAAAAAATTTACGGTTGTTCCCCGTCAGCAGTCCCTAGGAGTCAATGCAAAAATATTGTTGCCACAACGAACACTTTTCCTTCTGCCGTCCCGCTTCAACGAAATTTCACGATGCGATTTTAGGCTCAGATATTTATTGCTTTACAGTAAACTTAATCTCCAACATTTTGATGCATTTTCAGAACCTGGAAATACGTCAACGAAGTCTAAAACACACGTTGGCACTACCAGAAACCGCCGCTGTTTAGCAAGCATGGGCGCGGCTATTGCTCAACAGCGATGGCAATAAGACTGCCCTGCTTTTGCCACTGGCTTGCTTTTGAGCCGCAGACGATCCGAAGCTGAAGCTCAGTCCCTCAGTTCACGGTTTCCCTTGCGCAGCTGCTGGGGGCAATCACGGAATGATGCCTTTTTCGATTCCAATGTTTATCATTTTACTTGCGTTTGGCTAGTGTGGTACAAAATCAGGGCGGCTGTTCGTCTGCATTATCAAGAAAATCAGCTAGCTGCGAGTAATGGACGATAAGAATGGCATAGAAAAAGGGAAAAGTCACTGCTCCATGATGTTGTGACTCCATCTCGGCGTTGTCAGATACACTTTGATGGCGGACAGTGGCTGGTGTTAACGTGTCAATATAACTGTTATGTACGTTCACAAAAGCAATTTTAGGCGTTGTTTCAGCGTGCTTTTCACCATGGCCTCACTACGCATGGGTGAGAATCACATCGTGAGCGACATTTTTTTTTTTTTAATTTTGAGAATAAACATTACTTTGTTTTCAGCTATATTTTTTCGATTTCACTACAACGAAATTTTCGCTTCAGCGAAACAGCGAAATATTTTCCGCGCCCTGTGAGTTTCGTTGTACCGGGGTTCGACTGTAAAGCTTTAGTTGGCCAAACTTGTGCCCAGAGAAAGTATGTCACTCGAAGTACAATGATATAGGTGCACACTGTCGTCAGTTGTCAAATAATCTGCTCAGCCCTAAGGCTCATTGGAAGTTATACATGTGGCATCGAAGACTCTGGGCTTATTGTTGGCAGCCGAGTTAGTTCCAGAACAAATTTTACAGTTTGTGTGCGTTCAAGCTTATTGCAATGATTTTAAACAATCAGAAATGATACACACTCTGTTACGGTGCACGCAAACAGTGGTTACATTGCAACAGGTTCACCTGCTCGCATGAAAAAAAAAAAAACAAGAAAAAAAAGCGTGTGTGGTGTAAAGCTCACCGACATTTCTATCTTCAAATCTCTGCAAACCGAAGTGAGGTACGAGTTAGCCAGCCTTTACTGACTGCGACTGTATGTGGCTTTGATTATGCTGTGGCCATAATCTGTTGAAGTTTGACAGGGTCATATGGTCATGCGGTGGCAACACCGGAGAAACTGTCTAAGTGATTTAGCTGCCTAAATGATTTTAACTCTCGCAGGGCAAATCTGGGGCCAGCAAAATTAGCAATCCATCAATGAAGCGAGACCTCATTTCACAACCGTCATACCACTCATCGCGCATTGATCATCAGCATAAGGTTGCCATTCCGTTTTGCCGCACCAAATTCTTTTCAGCAGCCTTCTTACCGAAAACAGCCGCCGATTGGAACCACCTTCCCTCTTCCGTTGTATCAATAACAGACCCTTTGTTATTCAAGACTGCAATTTCTCAGCAATGCTTGTAACTATACGCAGTTTCCATTATCTATCTTTGTCTTGTATGTGCTTGAATTCTTATACATTTTTAGTTGACTTCTGTTGCCTTCCTGATTTGCGCATCTGATACTTGTTTCTTTATTTTGTCTTTTTTTCTTGTGTGTTATATATGTTGTACCCACCCCCTCTGTAATGCCCTACGGGCCCTGAGGGTATTCTAATAAATAAATAAATAAATAAATAAATAAATAAACCCTCAGGCACCGCGGTAGTGGGGAGCACAGTCTTCCCGCTATCAAAGATATTGCCTGTGGGTGAAACGCAGTCGCTGTTTGGTTATATGCTAGTCATCATATGTTCCAACGCAATCACTGGTGCTTGCGGGAATTCCAAAAAAAATGCCTGTTAGCTTGCATTCAGCGTACTACAGGTTGACATTGATATGAAAAATTATTGCTTTTAGTTCAGTAACCAGAGCGTAGTCTTGCCATTAAGACAGTGCCACGAATATGCATATAAAACAAATTTTTGTTCACTATAACCAAGCTTATTTTGGGAACAAAGCACAAAAAATTTATCAAGGGCTCGTTTTCTTTGCTATGTGCAACCTAGGGAAACCACTTTAGCTCAGTTGGTGGAGCATTGGACGCATTACCCGAAGGTTGCAAGCTCGGTGTCTACCAGGGGCTAAAATCCACTTTAATTTCTTTACACTCACATCATGTTTGCTACATTACAGCGAGCCCTCCTAGTGTCAAATTTTTCCGAAAAAAACTTTTGGCTGATGGTCAAATGACTTTATTGCGGTTTTTTAATGCACGAGATGTGTACTCAGGCAAAAAATTATTTTACAAAATTCAGAAACAATATTTTGATGGCAGCGTCACTCAGCATTGCTTAATGTTCAATAGTATTTCAGTGCGTGGTATTGCTTGAAACATGGGTCTTTGCAACAGTGTCTTATAGCTGTCTGTTCTTCTCTTGCATTGGCAAGTTGTATTGGCGCACACACATAACATCTTTGCACACGGCTGCCTTGGGCATAGCAAGCTCGGTAATTATTAAGTGGAATGAGAATACCTCGTGTGTGTCAGTGATAAACGAGCTAAGAGCAGTGCAAACAAAGGTGGAAATCAACTTCCACTGCCGCTGCTAGGAAGGTGCCGGTCAAGCTTCGCGTACCTCCTTTGCCATCGCGTGGGCGGCACCGAAACCATGAAAAGGCACCGCCTATTACCGCTGACCGTGCAATGTGCTGCCGCTAGAAATCAGTTCTATTTATCTTCACACAAAGGTAGCACAACCATTTCCAGTGTTTTTATAAGCTATAGGAGGTGGCAGTATGTCTGACTGAACATGCATAGTCATTACAATGCGAATTTCAAGCGGAGGTTCGAAAACGTACCTGCATGGCTAAGACACTGCGAGACAGAATGGCCATCGTATGGCAGAAATGCTTCCAAGTGTCAAGCTAACAAATAATGACCCAGTGCTTGCCTTGGGTTTATCATCTGTAGGTCTCACTAGGCTGTCTGTTTGTCTCGTTAGGTCGAACATGACTTCATTACAGTCAAAATTGACTGTATCTGAACATTTGAAAATCTTTGAATGCACAAGCTGCACAACATTCGCCAGTGGTGGGAAAATGGCCACGGAGAGATTGTGAACAAGAAGCCTCACTGCCTTTACATTGCTGTGCTGTGGGCCAATTGTTTTCCTGTGCGCAGAATTTGACGATGCTGAGCCTGCGGGAGAACAAGATCCGGGAGCTTCCAGCGGGCATAGGCAAGCTGACACAGCTGGTCACCTTCGACGCTTCCAACAACCACCTCAAGCACCTGCCTGCGGGTGAGGGGGCTGCGTCGAATGACACCAAATTTTCGATCATGATATGTGTTGTATACTTAAACAAGCAGGCAAAGTTTCAGTGCATTTTTTCACTTACAGTAGGTTATTTTTGGCACACTTGCGAGTTATGACGCAAACAAGCTGCTTGCTGTGTGAGTGTCTGCATTCCGGCAAATGATCTCGTTCCGTGATCAGCTGAGCATGCAGTTGAGCTCGGCTTTCCTCAGCTTGGCATTGGAATTGAACGGTTTGCATTGGCTGAAGTTTTGATGCTTAGAGACGACAAATTTTCCCCTTGCAGCACAAGGTGCCATGTATGCCGTGGCTGGCAATGTGCAAGATTTGTAGCCAGCGACTTCTAGAGCTCATTTTGCGCTGAGATATTCTTTTGCATTCATTTCTCATATATGCATAGGCACAGTAAACTCTGTACTCCTATTTTACCATAAAAATAGTAAATTGTCAGGTGCACGAGCATACAGTTTGACATGCCTATTTAAGTACAGAGAAAGGGAAACTTCTTTTAATGATACGGTCTACGCTCATTATAACAGAACCACATACAGCAGACTTTCAGATACAACAGACCATTATTCAGCCCAACTTGGACCTGCGCATTAAAATAATAGACCGAGGTTTGCTTTTGATGGACCGCAATACAAGAGACTATTGTCTGCAGTCGATAAAATAAGTGGCATTTTTTGTCATCATTATTTTATTTTATTTTATTCAAAATCAGACGCATAAAGCATTCTTTTGCTGTGTTGACGTGGACTGGCAGCAGGCGGGACCATGCTGCTCTCTGTGCAATAAAACGTGGTAATCTTGAATTGCTGGCTTCCAGCCAAGCCCACCTGAAAGCACTTTGGTCACGAGTGTTGCAGCTGGCTGAAATGCAGCACAAAGCGATTGCATCATCGTTCAAGGGTGCTCCCTATTTCTTTATCACAGATTTTTGTTTGAGCTACATGTAAATAATAAGTTGAGGTTGTGTTTTGCATTGGATGTTCATCACTCATTGCATCAACATTGTGGGGCATCATAGTCAAAGTTTTGAAAGTAAGATATTTCGGTGCTCCAAGCAAGTCAGTTTCACTCTCAAATTGTATAAATTTTTATATTTCAAAAAAAAAAATATTTTAAGAGGATTTGACAACTGTTCAGTTTACATGATAATTTACTATTTGTGGGTTTGATATGTGTTGGTTTGACGTTATACGTACTGGTAGAAAACACTTGCACAACCATTTATGCAACATATATTTTATTACAACTTGCACCGAATTTTTATCTTGCTGTTTGTCCCAGCAGTTGTATCTAACCTTTGATATACCTCCTGTGGGCCTGCAGTATTTTGTGGGTGGATGAAGTAACTCATCCTTCATGCTGTAGTGTTCTGAACATGATTATTCCAAACAGTGCAGAAACAGGATGCAGAAAAAAACCACACAACACAGGCGATGACTTCCGACAGGGATTTATCTGTGTGTCTGTCTGCAAATCCTTGTTGGAAGTCGGCTTCGGTGTTGTGTGGTCGCTTCTGCGTCCCGTATCTGCACTGTTTGGAACAAGGGTATGTATCGACAAGGCCGCCTAAACAGGATGTTGATGTTCTGAATGATCTTGTGCAGAGATTGGGAACTGCGTGCAGCTGTCGACGCTCGATGTCCAGCACAATGAGCTTGTGGACCTGCCCGACACAATAGGCAACCTTATGGTGCTTTCCCGGTTCGGCATCAGGTCAGTCTCTCTCTCCTCCCTGCTTGCTTACTGCCACCCATTCACTACTATCATAACATTCACTCCATTATCATTTCACTGCAGTGTACTGGCATCAGGTCAGTCTCTCTCTCCTCCCTGCTTGCTTACTGCCACCCATTCACTACTATCATAACATTCACTCCATTATCATTTCACTGCAGTGTACTGTCGGCTTAAGAAGTTTAGAGGGGATCTTACTATTGTGGCGAACAGTTAAACAAGACAGAAGAGAGAAGAATGACACAGTGCTTACTTTTGACATTTGATTAATTTCTGAAATTATCGCACCAATGAAAAGGCTGGAAAGCAGCTCACACAGGTCCTTTTGTGGACAATAAGATGTGCAAGGACTTACCAACACATGTACATCTCGGGTTCCATATTATTTACAGTGGGTTCTAAATAACTTGACCATTTGCAAGGAGGGTGCAAAAGTGGCATGGCGCTTGCTCCCCTCAGGCCACACCAGCCCACCCTACCCCAGCTACACCAGTTTTGTACCCCTATCGCAACAGCTACAATGCAGCACGGCATTGCATTCCCCAAGACAAAATCATGCCAACACTCATGTCTGAACACATGTCATCGCCATTGTGTTAAGAGACCACTAGGTCTGCAATAACCTGACATCAGCATTTTGTGGCTTTATTCGGTCTAAATGCTGTTAGCACGTTTTTAGAAGCTAAAAATCCGCATTCAAGACTCCCTGGTGGAGCGGTGGGAATATTGGGCTTTTTCTTTATGCCTCAGAGTCCTTAAACATCTGGCGCCTACTGGTATGTATCGCGTTAAGTATTCATGCAAGAATGCCTGCAAACCTTAAGCCATGTTTTCATAAAACATGTATTCAGTAGATTCTAATGAAAAGGAACATGAAGGAAACAGGGAAATTCCGATTAATAGGAGTTCTGTTTACTGAGAATGAACAGGGGTGCAGAATTGAAGCATGAGACAAATCATATTATTATGTTTTTTCAGGAAGCACTTTCATTTCACGTGATTTTTATTTACCAAGAGTGTACAGTACGCTGTAGTGACAGTGCATTGACAGTGCATTGACAGCCCTGACAGTGCCCACTGTTCCATATTTGCTCTGCTGAATATGATGCTTACAAATACTGCTTGAAGTTAGTACACAGAGAGGCCATTCCTATGGTATGAAGTTTCACCGATAGATACAAACAGAATACTATTCACTAGTTAAATAATTATCATACTAATTGTGTTTTAATAGAAGTAACATTTAGCTTATATTTTGCTTCAAATGTAGTCTCCATGGCCCAGGTAAAAAAGAATGAGAAAGACATGAATGCATTCTGGATTTTTTTTTTTTTTTTTGTGAGTTGGGGGAAGGGAAACCAAAGCGTGTGTGGATGTTACAGAAAACACTTGTAGCATAGTCAAATTTGTAAAGAAGTATTTCATTGGTAGCTTCATTATTCAAATCATTACAGTGAGGCTGGGCTTAACTGTGTAAGGAATGTCACGGCCACAAAACTCATGCAATAGTGAACCACACCTAGCATTCAAAGCCAATTTAGGCACTGTTCATACATTAGCATCACATTTTCATTGTTAAATTTGTTAGCTACCGCAGGAGGAGCTTCATTATGCCTGTAATAGATGAAAGCATTTTTAGATTTAGACTGCCTGATAAAATGACTTCATTAAACAGGAAGAAAGTACTGCAGTTCTCATTGCAGCTAAGGTCACAAAATGAAAATAATTCATTACACAGAGCTTTTATTTAAATGTAGGTTTGTCGCATTAAAAGTCTGACTTGAGCAAAAAGACTGATGAGAAGGCATTAACACCTTGCCTGTAGACCAACTAGCTTGTCTACGGACTAATGTAATCGGTGTCTACCCATAGGACTAGAGCCAGTCAGAGTCTCGGGGAGATGTCAAGGAGAGGAGCCCAGAGCTGTACAGTAACTTTTATTTACATTATTTATAGGTAGCCTGTTACTACATGATGAAAGCAACATCGTGGAATCTCTCGATGGAAGCATGATGGGAGCTTCTGGGAGCTCGTCGGGAACGTCTTGGCAACTCGCGTTTTATCCCCTGGTCTTTCCAGAATTCTGTGCAAGAAAGAACAATGCAGGCCAGTACAGTCCAATGCAATTGCCATTTCCTCCTCGGCCCCCAAAAGGGGGAGGTGAAACGTGGCCTCCTTCCCAACCCAGGAAAGGGAAAGAGGCACGCCCAGTTCGTCCGATGGCGAGGGAGAAAACACTGCACACCAAGCACGACAGGGCACAGCACGAAGACGTTGAGTCCTACTTGGAAACCAACTCTGTAGTCCATTGCAGTGCTGTGTATGCGGCACAGGCTAGGCCGCAGTTTTTGGAAACGGTGGCATGCCAGCACCACGCAGAACGTGGGAAACGCATCTGGAGACAGTTGTCAGACGTTGGGCCCTTTGCCCGGGGCACCTTAACGACAAAGCAAGCGGCCTCGACGGCCAACAGCTCTTCCTGAACCGTCAGTCAGTCAGGGGTGTCTAAAGGGTTTCACGAGGGGTGCCAATGACCCTGAAGAATTTCAAGAACGACTTTCGTGTTGTCGCCACTCTTTGTGCATTTCTGGGAGCGCTGACCCGGAAGAAATCACGGTAGGCTCAGCCGCAATGTCTCGTGCGTCCAAGCGGAGCCAAGCCAGGGAGTCCGATCATAACAGGACTTTTACGTACTTAGGAACATGCAGTTGTGCCTAGGAGGAGCTTTTGTTGAACGATTCAAGCTGTTCTGTTTTCATGAGAACACTAATGAACTATCATTATTGCCGCTGGCAGGAATTTGTTTTACAGGTGCAAAGTGGTGTTGCATCCCCACAGGGGGTAGTGCTGGTGTCACTTATGGGGAATTAAGTGCAGCTTGTGCACCCCACTGCCGAAACCTATGGCTGCCATGTTTTAAAACTGAATCTTTACTTCCATTAGCCCACCAGGTGTTGTGAGTTGCTTGCCTTTGTCGCGCATCCACACCCGAGTAAAAGTGCTGCCATGATATGTGTGTGTGTAACGCTGGAGCCCAATGTGATCACTTGCCTTGGCTGAACTGCAGGTATAATCAGCTGACAGCCGTGCCAAAGTCCCTGAGCAATTGTGTTCTCATCACGGACTTCAACGTCGAGAGCAACTTGGTCTCCCAACTACCCGTCAGTACCGCTCTTTTGTCTTTTTCTTTATTTTTTCTTGGTACACTCAGATATTGTTACACTCAAACCTCGATATAATCAACCCGGATATAGCGAAACATAGGTTATAATGAAGTAAATCAAAAATAGTCTTGCGATAAATATAGCGTTGCCCCGCCTCAGTGGTCTAGCAGCTAAGGTACTCGGCTGCTGACCCACAGATCGAGGAATTGAGTCCCGGCTGCGGCGGCTGCATTTCCGATGGAGCCGAAAATACTGTAGGCCCATGTGCTCAGATTTGGGTGCACGTTAAAGAACCCCAGGTGGTCGAAACAATGTTTCATACCATAAAGATGAAGAAGTTTGCTGGTTTTGTTTTTCTTTTCTTTTCTTTTTTTTTGACAATATGAGATGCGTCGTTTTTCTCACTGAAAAAAAAAAAATGGACTGATCATTTTATGTATGTTGTGTTCCTGAAGGTCATTTTGATGTGCATTTTCTACGCATGACTCGTAAACCATGGATGCTTGTTCAAATCACCCAGGGATGAATGTCTGCATAGCCTAAACAGCTCAGTGTCAAAACTTCCAGTCACCTTCACATGCAAGAGGATCATCACATGACCCTAGCAGAAACGTCACGTCGGACGTCGTTGGTTGAGCAGCACATAGCTGTGAACTCTGGTTCTGAGAGTACTGAGGCTGTCAAAATACTGAGAACTACAAAACAGCATGGTGTAGGTCACTGCTGTCACCACTTGACAATGGCCAGCATTGATAGTGACACTTGGCCAACCAGTGACATTGGCAAAGCGTAATACTTATGCAGCACCAGGCAAAACCGTGCTTTTCACTAGAATTTTACAACTATCGGGTGACGTAAGTGACGTTCATGTTTGGGTCAGTTGACCCTCCCACATGTGACGAAAACCGCAAGTTTTGCTGTCGTGTTGTTTAAGATACGAAAGACACATGTCTGGAATTTATTGTGGCCACTTTTATCAAGGTTTAATTTAGCACTGCTAGCGCTGTTGCCTTTGCTTGATTTAAGTAGAAAAGTAAGTGTCTTCACCAATGAACTCACGTTTCGTTTCTTTTTTCTTTTCTTTTGTATTTGCCTCTTGCAGGAAGGACTTCTAGCGAGCTTCACGAATCTGCACACCCTCACCCTGTCACGAAACAATTTTGCATCGTACCCTTCAGGGGGTCCGGCCCAGTTCACTACAGTCACCGTAAGTTGGGGAGGTTGCTAGCTGTATTGATACCTTTATTTATTATTTTTTTGCATCATTTTTGGTGTCACGTGAAGCCAGACAGGCAAAAAAGCCACACTCACCGTCAGTGCAGCAAGTGGCACTGACCGACGCTCCCATATTTGAATGCACATGTATACCCTATAAAGTGGACGGGGGGCTTACCGCCACTGTATTTCAGTGCTAGAGATTCGGACCCGTTATCTGAAGGTTGAAGGCTTGGTAGGATCCTGTAAGTGGCAAGGCATCCTTTCTTCCACTTTTCTTTCTACTCATTTACATTAGAATTACTTCTAACAACATCACCTGTACTTTTCTTGGAATCATTGTTTGTTACTTCTCCTTAATATTGTGTCTGTGCTGTTACTTCTCCTTAATATTGTGTCTGACAGATAAAAAGCACGCTTAAATTTACACTTTGCTTTGTTGTAGAAGCATATTTACTTTTGAGTAGATTTTTATACAACTTTCACAGTTTACACATATTTATGGGTTGATTTACAATATGCCATGACTATTCTGGTACAGCATGCAATTTTTGCACTGTAGGGCAGTATAAGATCACTTGTAGTGAAGGGCGACGTACTAGTCTCAGAATACCCACACTATGAGCTGTACCACACTGGAACCAAAACACCGTTTCACACCGTGCCTGCTTTTCACTGCTGCCACCTCCCCCGCCCTCCTCTTCTGCCTTTTTTTTTTGTCTCCTCCCGTGCTCTATTCATTCAGTCAGTGTGGCCTCCTCATTCCCAAATTCATCCTTCCTCTCTCCCCGATTGGTGCATTTCTGCATAAAAAACACTCGCTCCCTTGCTTCTCCTACTAATTTTTTGGCAGCCACATTATAGTCTGTCTTTCATATAGGGCAACTGCATAATAAGCAGCATGCGTGCATGAACAGTTGTATGGGAGATTAAACTGGGACTTGGAATAACAATGCATTACAGCCAGTCCTGAACAGTGAGCGGCTATAAACGCTCTGAGCCGTACCAGAATGAAAATTATCCTTGAAGTGCTTCTTCTGAGATCTCACTCTCTCGATGCAAAGCATTCAGCCTGCCCAGAGAATTTATAATTAACTCATGAAGATATATAAAAACCATGTTTTTATCATTACATTAACTTGACGCTTTCTTGGTATGCAATTAAGAGACCATTACAGACTTCCTTTTTTCTTTTATTCCGAAATGTAAACATAAAGAAATTTTTTTCAGTCAAACGAAGCTGAAACAAAAACAAAAAACATTAGATTCTGACACCCTGCGCTTTTCGGAATGGCATTCTCTTAATTTTAGTAGCTGAACGGTTACTTCAAGTTGCTTCGTGTTATCCCTTCATGCAGTCTAGCGTTAGTGCCAAATCTCTTTTCTAGTACCACGCCTAGTACTGTGAGCCACCTTCATCTGGGCATCCCAGTATTGTTTGAAGCCATAGAGTTTTCATACAATAATACCAAGAGCGGAATCAGGTGCTAGTGTCTACGCGGGCTCCTTCGGTGGCACTTGTACCCCCATGGGAATTATGGGAAGTACAGGCTTCGGATCCACTTTGGATGGATTACGTTCTTGAGATTCGCGTCGCTTTTTTTTTTTTTCGAGTGTAAAACAAAGTTATGTGAACTCAAATTTAATTTAAACTTGCTTCAATTATTTGTGTGCAAACTTTATTGCAAAAAGTTTTTGCAACCAGGTGGCTAAAGTGAAACCTGGGCAAATTCAATCATTAAGGTTTGCATTGCTGTGCCATTGCGTTCAGATTTGGCATCAAGATTTAATTAATTATGTTTTACAACACTTCAAAATAAACACGCTTGTTTTTCTTTGAAAAGTATGTATTATCTATTTATGGAAATAACAATACAGTATTAACTGTGAAACACTTATCATTTCCTCTTCTGCGACGCTAGGTGCGTCTGTCCCAGTGGTCTGCCCTCAACACACCTCTGGTTTTGAAGTCGAGTCAGCGAAGCGTGACGGTGCATCTACTTTGTTTCGTCATCGCTTTGCAGTCGATTTAAAACGAGCTTAGGCAAGACGCGCTCGTGAAGAACATGAACTCGAGACAATCTCCTGCCTTGGCATGAGATGCTACATCTCTATGCAGCGGTGAGTGGACGACACTTCGTTTAAACTGTCAAATACGACTTGTAAAGCTCCAGGGTCGCAGCAAATCAGGACATCTAGTGGTCATCAGCCTATTAGAACGACAAAGGCACTGCTTCAGCCTTTTTCACTGCACTCCATTATCTGCCCTGCGCGAAGAACGAAACTGAAACTGTAGAAAAAAGTACGTAGACTGTTCGCTAGCTAACCCTATCCAATCCGAAGCCTGTACTTCCCATAATTCCCATGGGGGTACACGATTGCAGCGCCAGATTCCTCTCTAGTTATTATTGTATGAAACTCTATAGTTTGAAGGAGATGATTTGTGGAATGTGGATTTCTTGTGATCCCCTCTCTGTTTTCAGTCCATCAACATGGAGCACAACCAGATAAATAAGATCCCCTTTGGGATCTTCTCGCGCGCCAAGCACCTGTCCAAGCTCAACATGAAGGAGAACCAGCTCACGTCGCTACCCCTTGGTGAGTCCGAGCTTGACACGTATACAGACGTCTGACCTGGGAGTCATGCTTTTGTGGGCAGTGCGGTGCCATTGGCACGAAGCTATCCTAATTTCTGTATTTTGTATCGCATAGCAGTTGTAAATTACGCGCAGAGTTAGAAATTCGAAGCATTTCTCTGCAAACCTGAAGCACTCTGAGCGTTTCTATCTGCCTATCCTGGCCGCCTTTGTCTGGGCGCTCTCGTTTTCATCTCATTAAACACTGCTACACTTTTTCAAAGAGCCATGGAATGAATTCAGTAAAGGAGCTTATTGCCTCATGTATTCACCAACGCAAAAGTTTTTAAAATCTGTCCAGTACAAGCGAAGTTACGAAGTTTGTCGCACGGTGCAATCACATTCTCTCTTCCCTAGTTCCCTAGTCCCGACGAAAGTGCTGGAAGCTAAACAGGGAGGGATGGCTCTGGGAAACAAAATACGTCACGCGCACTTCTTAACCTCCAGCTTTTTTTCTCTCTCTCTCTCTTTTTCCTTTGCATGCATGAGTTTTCAGCCCGAGCACATGCGCACGCATGGACAAGTCGCTGTCTCCCGTGGCGGCCCGGTAACAACCAAGTGTACAATGCTCAAATCAGCCAATGGCTGATGCAATAGCTGTGACGAGTTATTTTTGAGCTTATTCATTCAAAGGTCGAGAGAAGAGAAAGCAATTTGTAGCTGACTTTTAGAATTGATTATGAATTCCAGACCACATGCTGCGCTAAAATATTTGCCTAACATGTTCTCAGGAGCCTCGACTACCGATTGGCAGCATTTTCTAACCATGCTGAAAAAGTGTTGCAGGGCCCCTTTAATTTGACACATACCAAAGTATGCATGGGAGGGCATTAGTGCATGACCAACGTGATTAGCAGGTCATTACATCAATCGCATGAGGTACTTGATGCATACGTTGTGAGACCCCTTACTTCTTTCACGTGTGGCACATACCAACACGCCCCGCACCATGGAATGCGGGTAGGAGCCACAGGTAATTGACAGTTCGTATAAAACCAGGAAAGCCCATGCGAGAACTTAAGCGATTGCATTATGGAGCTTGTGAGGCAGAAAATGCAAGGCACGCATTGGCACTGTGCTAGGTGACGAAAAAAACTGGAGGAACAAAAAGATGACATCTAGAGCCGGAATCAAACACAGGCATTCTGCATGGCACTCAAGTAGTATTTCACCGCAGAGCTACGCCAGTGCTCATCACGGAATACGAGAAAAACCTTATAATGGCGTCATACCACACCAACATCAACTATATAGATGCCGTGTTCAGTGTCTGCTTTTATAACAATCTAATTAATAAGAATTACATATTATCTCCTATGGTTCGCCAAGCTATGGCCAACCATTGCACATCCTGTGGGTAATCTAGTGAAAACGACTTCTTATGATGTGCACATAATCGCACCATAGAGTGCATCTATAAAACTCTGCTCTAATGTGAGTACAGTAGACTCCCTTTAAAATAAACTTCAAGGGACCTCGATCATTTGTTTGTCTTATTAGGAGTTTGTCTTATCAGAAGTGCCCCCAAAAACCAAATGCTAATATGCCAAGCACACCTAAATATGTTGCTTGAAAACACTGAGTGAAGTATGCTTACAATGGGGAGGGAAGGAACAAGAAAAAAGCATTCATTTGGTTCAGCTTGATAAAAACTATGCTTCCAAGTATTTATACTAATCTAGCGAGCGCTCGATTTCAGGATTTGATAATAAATATGCTCATGAATAAATTTCCACTACATTTTAACAATAAAACTGTAGCACGACCCTTTCTTCACCTACAGGCTAGGGGTGAGGGAGATACCAGCTTTATGCGCTGACTTTTCTTTTCTACTTATTTTGCTTTCTTTATCCACGTCACAATTAGCTTTCGATATGCTTTGAGCTTTGGTGCCAGAAGTTCTCTCTCTCTCTCTCTCCTTTTTTTTTTTTTCATTTTGCTTTCTCAGCTTGCCATCGAGACTATAATGTTCGTTTAGCAGAATCTTCATCGTTGTTGTTCGCTGTGAGAGTTCGTCTGAACAGATGAGTTGTGTTATGTGGTGGTTTGTCTTAAGCAGATTTTTTTTTGCATTGAGTCTATGGGCAACCAAACAAACACTCCCATGTTGTTTGCTTAAGCAAGAATTCGTCTTAACAGAGTTCGTCTTAAAGGGAGTGCACTGTACTGTCATTACATTGGACCATAGGATACCCCTTTTCCATCAATCTAGTCAACGTGCCTAATAAAGCCACAATCAGTCTCATGGCCAGGTGGGTGGAGGGAGTCCTTGGAACCCCCCTCCATGTTGTAACTTCTTCAGATAGGCACTTTCCTGAAAATACTCAGATAGGCGCTTTCCTGAAAATACGTGCCATCCTCATACAGTCAAGACCTTCTGCAAGGGTCTCCACACCTTCTAGAAGGAATCTCTCCGAGCTTGCCCGTTGTATACCCATAACTTCTCGAATAGTACAAAGAAGTCAGTTGAACTCTGAACGCTCAGCTCAAATGAATAAAACAAATGCAGTAGAGGCCATTACTCGCCTACTGCTTGGCATGGCGTTGACTCCCCGAATGACTGTGGTCTGCCAAATTTTGTGAATACGGCGATCATCGCCACTGAAATCTCTGTACTCGTACCAAAATTCGCGATTTGTGCAGACCTGGGCACGTGGACGACCATGGTTGAGCTGAACCTGGGCACGAACCAGCTGAGCAAGATCCCCGACGACATCCAGTACCTGGTGTGCCTGGAAGTGCTCACACTGAGCAACAACCTGCTCCGACGCCTGCCCAGCACCATCGGGAACCTGGCCGCACTGCGTGTGCTCGACCTCGAGGAGAACCGCCTCGACAGCCTGCCCAACGAGATCGGTGAGTTTTGGGCCACGAGAGGGAAATTTGAGGGTGCTATTTTGAAGCTGTCCGTTTAGTGGACCGTTGCCCAGTGGATATTTCATCCGCTGCTGATTGGCCATAGCATGCCTGCCAAGTGCCCTCGATTGTCCGTGTGAGACTCCCAGATTTTAGCTTTTCCTTACGTTTGTACGATTAGGAGGAAAATCTCTTCAATACATAACCTGCGTTGACGTCACTGTGGTCGCTATGTTTAGGTAACAGCTGATTGAGATGCTGCGTGAACTCTTGCGCGACCGCGTGGAGCAAGAAACGGTGGCATCAGGTTAATGCTGGTGCCCCTTCCAATTCGTCGTGTTCACCCTTGATGCGGCTGGCGGACAGAAGGAAGCGGGGATAGCACAAAAGAATGCGAGGGGTAAACGACTCTCTGTCGTCCCTTGCACTGGCACTCTCGAATGCGATACAAGGTCATGGTGGCCGCCATCTTCAGGTACCCAGCGTAGAAAACCCGTCTGTGACATCATGTGCAAGTTATGTATATCATAATTTTGTGCATCATCTCCCCACATCAACAAAAATCCAACCCAATCCAATCCAGGCCTTTTGTGAACCCTTAGCATTTTAATGCAAAAAATAATTTAGGAGAGATTCATGTTAAGGTACCGTGGAATCTCAGTGATACAGAATTGGCTGATACGAATTCATAAAATTTCCCAGCCAAATTTCAATTGGTTCATGAAGCCAAAATTCACATAGTCCAAAGTTTTTTCCTGATTATAGCGTGTGATAAGAGCTTTGGTACCGAAACTGCGAGCAAAGGCCGAGAGCAGCGTGCCGAAAGCTTCAGAAGTATGCATGCGGCCAGTGCATGCACTGTCAGAACCGTGGTTATTGTTTGCCACAATCGCTGCAAACAAAATCGCGGTTGCTCTTGACACGATTTTGTGTGGCGACAATAAAACTAACAGCACTCCGAAAATGCGGGCTCATCCAACGCTCGACCAGCCAAAGTGATACTGTTTTCCGTAAGCACTGCAGACAAAACCGCGGCAGATGCGATCATAGATGGCAACAAACGATGTGATTTTTAAGGCACCTGCGCAGCTAGCGCATGCATGTAAAAACAGAAGCAGCGTATGCCGCAACTGCCGCACACGAAACTGGCCACTGCGATGTGATCGTCGATCTACGAGCTCTGAAAGCACATGGCGAACACAGCAGTAGATTAGAGGCAATAAATACGTAAAGGACACTATAAGCATTTCAGGGTTGCTGTCGATCGTTGCTTATGACTATAGTGGAGCGGACTTTGTTACTTCGTTTTCAGTTGGGCAGAAATGAAGTTTTTACCTGCGCTTCTGCGGCAGCCAGCTGTGCTGTCCATATGGTTCATTCAAGTGCTTACAAGGAAGACATACGCGAGTTCATTTGATGGAAATAAATGTCTTTTGTGCATATCATGGTTCAAAAACCATTTTTGCTAGTTTGTTGATGACATTTTGGGCGATACAAAGATTTTTTCTCCCCCTCCGAGATTTGCATCTTCTACTGCAGCTGGAAAACGCTTCGTTAGATATTTGGTAGGCTTTTTCAAATAGGGAATTTCAGGTTTGAAGTGATTTCAAAGGAAATAGTGATTTCAGTCGAGTAATTTCAAATCGAATTCGAATAGTATATGTCACATGTTATAAAGAAAAATGGGCATATTTATTATGGCCTAACTAACCTGCACAACACCTTTTAAAAATCGAAAGAAGGCCTGTGCAAATTTCATTTTTTTTGTTCAGAGGAAGTGTAAATAACTTTGAACAGTAGCAGGATTTGACTTTCCATAGAAAGCAAACGACAAGCTGTCAAATATGGTACATTTTAAAATTTGCTATACTTAGAGCATATAAGCTGGTATGACAAGCTTTTAAACTTAAAAGATGATTAATCCTTGGGAGGGTAACACAGCTATTTGATTCTAAAGTGGAGCTTCACAGCAGTGCAAAGTTTTTTTGGATAGGTGTCCTGACGATTGAATACCCCCTACTCTGCATGGAAACCACCTTTACAGGGGGTTTCATGCGGGCTAATATACATCATTTCGAATACATATTATATAAAGCCCATATTATACAAATTTTAAAGCAGAAGCTCTATATGGCTAGGAGAAGCGAAAAACCATTCGGCTTTGGTGGTCCGAGCAGTCTCCATTGGCTGTGCCATCAGTTACGTCATTCTCAGCACCGTACTCAAGTATGTGCGCCATTGGCTGCGCTGTGAATGACGTCTATCTCGTTGCAGCCATGGCACTGAGCATGCGAGCATCAATTTCTGTTGAGAGCTCCCGCATGAGAGATCTCACATTCCCTGTGCTGATGCTGCAGTCCGGGCACAAAAACAAGCGCAGGAGGCCGAGTGCCAGCAGCAACTGCGTACCGATGATACAGCTGCCTTCCAAGCCGCGCTAAATAGCAAATGGGAATGCAAGTGCTAGTGGTAGGTGGATCCTGCAAATCACACCGCCAAGTTAGCTCGTGATGTCAAACGCTTACAAAGAGGGCGTGCTGAACAAGCAGCGTTACGGCCACAACAGTGTCAACGTGATAACTGCAGGAGTTTCAGCGGAAGTCTCTCCACTGGCAGTTTGGCTTCGGCTGTGACGTCTTTGTGCGGCATGTGAAATGGACACCATGGTAAACCCTAGCCAAATGTGTGTCTAACCTCATTAAGGAGCACAAACATGTAACCAATAATTGTGAATGGCTTCAGTGCAGCATCATGTTGAACCCACTGCTAAACGCCAGGGCCGCATGTTTCAGCTTTCGCTGGGTAACCATTTGCACAGAGTGCTTAGGCGGTTATATTTTTTCATGGTTCCCTCAGAGTTGTGTCATTGAGATTCCACTTATGATCATTTTTTTTATTTTTTCGCACTTGCATTTGTGCGGAAGTGTTGCTGTTTTGCCAGTTTCATGGCTGCTTTCATAAAATTTTGTCAGTGTCTTTATGCATATCTCCGCCAGCCACAGAACCATTTCTTTCTTTGTGCATTTTATGTTCTTCCTTACAGAACAAAGAATAATGCATCTAATAAACTAATGACTATAGTGAAGTAACCTCAGGTCACCCTCCAACTTCAGTGCAATAATGTTATGTGCCAGTGTAGTGGAATGCGTGCCGTCGTACCATTCTAATTTTAATCGGAGAAAATATAACTTGCAGCAATTCCATTCCTTTCAATCTCTCAGAATGAAAAAACTTAGCCTATCCCCAATGCAGGAATGGCTGAGCAGTTCAATTCTATTCCTGTAATTCCTCAATATAGCAAAGACATCTTGATAGTTTATCGAGTTGAGAATGAACGCGAATCAGGTGCATTAAGAACTGCAAAAGTACACAAAACACGTAACCAAGGTGAAGGGAAAGTAGCTTGCTTGCATATCTCGGCCAGTACAACTGCCCTGCTAATTTTCATAGGGGTAGCTCTCCCGTTACTTATAGTATTAGCATGACCAGCATGTTTGAACAAATGGTGGTGATTTGATATTGTTTTAGCTTATGCGTTAATGCAATACAGATGACATAGATTATTTTTATGCTGAGAAAAGTAGTGCTTAGGAAAACTAAGTAGTTTTGCCATGCACCTGGAGCGGTTGGGAATATGAAGAAAACTAAGATTTTGTTAATGGGAAGCAGAACCATATAGATCTGCCGAGGGAAAAAAAAATTACACCATCCTCCGCCAAAGGGAACCATGTGGGGATGCGAAGCAGCGGGAAGATGGTGAACGGCACCCTCAGAAACTCGTCTTAAGTAAGTACACCACCATTCAAAGCCTCTACCTGACTAACTCTGCAGGAGACCATTGCTTGATGTTGATGACCGCTGCCGTGAACGCTGCCAGTGACCATGGCTATAGCACTGCTAAAGAGCCTGTCCCTCAATGCGCTCCGGCTCACTGAATTGTGGAATGCCGCAAGACCGATTATCAACGGCTACAAACAAAGCAGACGCGCTCTGTCTCAGAAACATGGAACGCATTTCCATGAAGGGTGTAGGAGAGGAGAGAGACAGGGGGGGGGGGGGGGGGTTAAAATAGGACAAAAGTAAAGAAAAGTGAGCCCCGCAACTGTCTGCAGCTAAGTGCAGTAGCTCACGAAGGAATCGGTTAACGAGGGTTTAAAAGAGTGGGAAGTAAAGATTGAAAAAAGAAAAAGGTCGGGACACAGTCGAAGGAGTCGAAGAACGAGGCACCAGTCGGCGAGACCTGTGCTAGCGCATAGGAGATTGCAGACGACACAACCGCTCAGCACGAAATCCAACAAGCGAGTCCCAAGGTGTGGACACCCCACTGCTGAGTAAGCGTTTCGTTGCCTTCGCAAGTAAAAAGGGATGGAGCAAAGGAGAGGAGAGAGGCGGGACGCTCAGTTAGGGTGGTCACACGCCACGCGGGATTGAACTCTGCCATATCTGCTCTGCATCTAAAAAGTAAGGGGGGGGAGGGGGAGGGATTACGCCACTGCTGTAGTTCTGCACGACGAATACCAACGACACGAGTCGCAGTTACGCGAAGAAGAGAGACAAAATTCGAGCAACATTGTGTAATTAGATGTAAGAACAGAATTGTAGTAGGCGCGTTGCTTATAAACGTGACGTGCTTGTTTATCAGGCAGGCCATTTTTTAAAAACTGCATTATTGTTAAAGAAGCAGGAACACCAAATTTCAAACTCGAGATGTGGTGTTCTTTCGATTGCTTGGTGTGCATGAGTTTTTTAGCGAAGTATGAATGGTGTGCGTTACGTAGAAGTTATTCTATTTCTAACTCAAAGAGCATCCAAAGGCGCAATGGCAATCGGACATGACAGTATTTTGACATGTTCTGTAGGCTTCTAGGCCACGCCTCAGGCATCCAGTGACGATGAGCGAGCAGCAATGACGTCAACAGTATAACTGTTTTCATCGCAGTACTTACATGTGGTATCGTCTAGTGGTGATGCCTGACTGGCTGCCAACTTGCTTTATTTTGCTTAGTTCATGCAGCGCATTCGTGTGAATTCTGCGTTCTTGCTGTACTACTTCAGGTGATTTGTTGTGGAGCCACGAGTGCGAATTTGATTATTTTTGAAGCTACGATCATCGCGAGCAATGAACGTGCACGCAGCGTTCGTATGTTTTACCAGCCAGCGTGGCACAAGCTGCATCTCCAACTGCCTCGTCACTGCTCAGTCGGGCGTGGATTTTAGAATCGCTGCTCAGAAGAGGATCAAACCGAAAATGATTTGCCATGCTGCGAATCACAACGATTAGATATTGCTCATTCATTGTTGCTTGTGGACACTGATTACGGCGGCGACGGCAGTGGGGGTGGCAAGACATTCCTCTTCAGGTGCGCAGCGAGCAGACGAAATCTCAACTGAAACTCGCGTCACCACTTCGTGTGGCCACATGATCAGATGTGGCAGGGCGGTGGAAGGTGACAGCTTGACAGTGTTGGCAGCGCTGAAAATTGGCAGGATTTGCACCCGTTTTGAATTGGGTTCGATATTACATATACAGTCGAATTTCATTAATTCGAACACGCTTAATTTGAACTTCCAGTTAATTCGAACTCACGATGAGCTACCGCCAAAGCTATGTGTATTCCAATGGGCGAAAACGCCCGGTAATTCGAACGTGCTAGCACTTGCGACGGCTCATTCGAACGTGCCGCGCTCCGAAAATGCTCTCAGCACCCCACTCAATCCCATGCGGGAACCCACGACACCTCAACGCTGTGCGCGAAGGAAATGAAAAGGAAAAAAAAGGCTGCGGTAGAATGTTTGCACTCTCTCAATTGCCGATCTGCGACACGCGTTTGCCACGTTTCTCGTTTTTTTTGTCTTTGCCACGTAAAGACACTTCTCCTCCCGACGCCGCGCGCGAAAAGAGAGAGGCAAAACAAAAGAAAGCTGTCGCTGGGTTGAATGAATGTGTGGTTGAAGGAAAGGGAAAAGGCACTATAATCTGCAGCCCTTGCCCCTTGCGGGAGCACGGCTCTGCGCCTTGAGGGGGGGGGGGGGGGGGTCACGCGCCGGTACTACGCTTTCCCCTTTCCCGTCCCTGCCATGTAACCCTTCTCGTTTCAACGATACGCTCGAAGGAGCAAAAAAAGAAAAAAAAAATGTTGCCGTGGAGTGTTGGCTTTTTCTCAAATGCCGATCTGCTTCTCTCCGCGTGGCGACGTTCCTCCTTTCTTGTCACGTGTAGCCATGCTGCGGCTGCGTAGCAGAGAGGCTACACCTCACTACACAGTCGTTTTTGTCGTCTTTGGAAAGTGTCGGCACTGGACATTTCCGCGCGCAACTTCTCTTGCCAGCAGAATGCTGAAGCCAAAGTAGAAATGCTTTGCAAGCCCTCTGCAAGGCAAACATGTGCAGACGCACATCACCGATTACTTCAAATAAGAACAGATGTCCTGTGATTTGTGAATAAATGTAAGGCTTCTGAAACTTCCCCCTTGTGTGTTAGCTCAATGCACATGTGCCACTGCATGGAGAGCTCTCCGTGTATTTAGCTTTCTTTAATTCAAACAAATTTCCGGGCCCCTTCGATTTAGAATAATCGTGATTCGACTGTATAATATTTCGTGTCTCTTTTACATTATTAGTACCTAATCATTACTAGGGGATTGATAGCTACACAATGACATAAAGAACGAGACATGCATGAAGTTAATGTCACTAGTTCTTTAAATTCGAGGGGCTCTGACTCGGTCATATAGCCAAGAAGTAGCACTCCAAGCCTGTGCCCTCCCCCCTCTGATAATGTTTCTGCCTACGCCCCTGCTCAGACTTACTAATGTTTCAAGTTGGAAAAACAGCACATAGATTAAAACGAGCTCTATTTTTGGAAAAGGATACACCATTCTGTGCAAAAAGCACTTAATTCTATTCCATTCCCACACCATTTCGTGGTCATGAAAGTTGGGTATCATCTTGGAGTCATTCGAATTCATGAGTGGCAACTCCGCAACACTGATGTAGGATTAAAAAATCCCAGTAAAAACGTGCTTATTCGAGCTTACTGGCCAGCACACCGCCTTTTTACAGCGAAAACTGTTATGAGATCACAGCTCGAGTCACACGCAGTTGTCCGCCGCTGCCGCTGCTGGTGGCCATAACCACTATCGCAGAATTAAGAAATAAAATCTAGAACCAAGAACACAGTGGGGCTCGAGCCCGGGTCCGCTGGGTGCCAGACCAGTATTGTAACACTGAGCCACGCAGGTGCTTGGAACTTGTTGGCAAACTTGCCTTAGGCAGGCTTGATGTCGTGAAAGCAATTGCGTTAATACGACTTATAAAGCATTTTATAACAGCAAAAGAACAAGCAGTTAGTGCACAATGCAAATTGCATAAGGAGTGGGTCGTCCAATGCTCCAACCCATTACAAAAGCTATTTATTATTCCCCTATTAACTGTGGCGCATACCCACTTCAGGCATAATTCCTTATCGTCATCAGCCGCTGCATGAACGATTGGCACAAAATTCCTCGCAATAGTTTAGCGGATACCACGTTTCTCAGAAGAATGAATAGTTTAGCGGATGCCGCGTTTTTCAGAAGAATGATGAAAAACAGCATAAAATTTTTATTATTAATGCCATAGTGGGCATCAAGCATGTGTGGTAGCAGCAGTTACCGAATGAGTGTTTAGAAAGTGCTCTGAAAGGCCGCTCTCTTAGCTTTCGCTGTGACTGTGCTGCGCCTACCGCACAAGCCTGGCGTTTTCTTTTTTCCTGCTAACACTTTGATGAAACCCTGTAACCGTAGCTGTTGTGCTAGTTGCCTTTCTTAATGGCATTTCAGCAAATCACTTCTTCATTGCTCTCAAATAATTTGCAGGTCATCTGCGGCAGCTGCAGAAGCTGGTCGTCCAGAGCAACCAGTTGACCAACTTGCCGCGCGCCATCGGCTACCTGAGCAACCTCACCTACCTGAGCGTTGGGGAGAACAACCTGAACCAGATTCCCGAGGAGATTGGTCAGTGTCGCCTCCTTGATTTTGTTTGCTGCGTATTATGGTTGCTTCAAGAAGTGTTTCCACTGCCTTCATGGTTAGATTATAGTAGAACTAACACCACTGCATCGTTGTACCCTCTAACCTGGATATAACAAGCACGCATATAGCAAAGTATCGGTTACAACAAAGTAAATGAACAATAGTCTTGCAATAGATACAATGTTAAAAATTATTTTTATATTGAATTTTCGTATGTAATTAACTTACTTTCATGTAAGATGTAGTGAACAGTGACGTCATTATGATCGTTTGCTAGTTCCATTCACTCGGGCTTTGCTTTAAGCATAGCTGATGAATTAGGTAATATTTCATTGCTCCGCAATTATTTCCAGAGCCCCCCCTCCCCCCTTTTTTTCTAATCTCAAAGCAGCGATTGGCTCTATGCATGAGGGACTTCAGTTGTCCCATTTAACCCGACCACATGTATCCGCTAACGGAAAAGTTGATGTAGCTCCTTGTATTACTGCCGTAATTGATACCTCTTGCCAGATTGGAATGTCTGCTGCTACAGAAGAAGCAATCATGAAGGGAGTGTGTAAACATTCAATTTTTCATATCTCGAAGATTTTTTGGACACATTCCTTAAAACTCTCTGTATATTGTATGACCTCATGTAAAATGCACACTTCTTTTTTATCTCAGGTGATTACAGGGCTTTACACATGAGTAACAAATGCACTCAAATTTTGAGTGTAATTCCAGTAATATTTTCATGTGTCTTTAATATTACAATACTTATCTCCACAGCATCTACTCACTGTGCACTGCTGTGCTCAACGAACTATATTTGATCATTATGGAATCCTGTACATTGCCATCAGAGTTTTCACTATGTATTATCATATCACAGTGTTTCATCTGTCATTCTAAGAAGTTAGTATGATATCCCTATTTTACGGGATATAAATTTTTTTAATACGGTGAATTGCATACGGAATTATTGGATGGCGTTCGAAATGCTTTCACTTCGGCGAATGCACTTCATATAGGATTGTACGTGCGTGTAATGCAACATAACTTTGTGTGTGTGTACAGGCACCCTGGAGAATCTGGAGTCCCTGTACATCAACGACAACCCGAACCTACATAGTCTACCGTTTGAGCTGGCCCTGTGCACCAACTTGCAGATCATGAGCATCGAGAACTGCCCCCTGTCACAGATACCTGCCGAGATTGTCAACGGCGGGCCCTCGCTTGTCATCCAGGTATAATACAGCCGTGATGCGTCTCGACAATTTGACCCTCGTTAATTCAGAAAAATTGTAGAATGAAGACTATCCTTCCAGGCTCAACTATGATATGCATTATTCGGTGGCATCAAGCTCTAATTGAGAGACGCAGCTTGGTGACAGACAAATAATCTTTAGCCTATGTAACGAGGCATTGGACATGAGGGATTTCAACAAAAATTTCTTTATATTACTTGTTTACTTTATGAGAAATGCTTTCTGCTGTCAGATAACTATTGCATGTACTGTAAAAACCCACATATAGTAGTCAGAGTATTTTTTCATGTTTTCATGATGTCAAATTTTCACTCCGGAGTATATGAAAATCTAAGAGCAAATTAATAACCAAAATGACCAGCAATGAATTGATGGGCAATGAGCCTGTGGTTTACAAGCATTGCGTGAGCACATCTCTCTAACTACCTTTTCTTGATGAGTTGATGCATTTTACTTGGCTAATTATTGTACAACTGCCATTTAGGCACATCAGTGCCATGTGCTTATGAAGTACCACGATACCCTGTCTAGTGCACTTTTCCTAAATAATTTCACAGAAGAATATGGAGTCCTCGTCCCTCTGTGCAAGCTGTCGCTGTCTCTCGTTGCAGTACCTCAAGATGAAGGGACCCTACCGGACGCTGTGACATCCATCCAACACGGAGACCGCCCCCTGTGGCAAGTGTCTCCACCACACCGGTGGCAAGAAGCGGTGGCGCCGCCTGGTCGGGACCCGGTGGCCCGCACTCTTAGCGGGAGCCAGGTGCATCCGCCATGCGCTGTTGAAGCTCTGAGAGCCGGCTTCTGCCGCCAGTGCTTCTGCGACCTATTCTACGGCAGTGGGTGCAGCGCAAAGGACTCGCTTGAAGGACCTTTCGCCGATAACGATTGCTCGCTCGTTTTAACTTCTCAAACGTGCCAATTGCGACACTCTCTAGAGCCTGCCTGAAGTTGCCGGAATTCCTGCTTGTGGCTCTTAGAAACCGAAGGAACTACATGGTAATGGTGCAAGCATGGGTGATGGAAGTGCTCTGGGTCAATGACCTTTCTGGCTCCCAGCATAGAGAACGTCCCGTTACAGCTGTAGCTTCAATGCAGACACCGATGCATTGCGACGAAACTGGCAGATGAGCGCTTGAAATGTGGGAGAAACTGCGCAAGCACCGAGACATACACACACGCACATTCGGTCAGGCCAGTTGTTCATAACGCAGCAGCACAAACTTTTGGTGCTGGCTGCCCTGGCGCGAGCCAATGAATGCGCTTTTGGGCAGCAGTATCGACGTATACCCTCACAATGCTAACATTCATCGGTGCTGCGGAATTCACTAGAGGAGCCGCGTTCTCCCCTTGAAAGGATCATAGGACAGAAAGCGGTACTCAAGTGCGACAAGTTGTACACACCACATTGTTGCTGGCAGTGGAGGTCATCAAGACGTCAGCTTGCTGAAGAATGGTTGGCTGCCAACTTCAACTTGCATTGTCAGTTTTGTCCGAAAGACATTCTGCAACGTCGCCCCCTGTTCTTATCTCGGTGCATCTGCATTTAGGCAGTGAAGGTGATTTCCGTGATTTTGAGAAGAGTTCAGCCGACAACTAGCGAGTCAACAGACGCCCTTAGCCACGGAGGCATGGAAAAGCAAGAGCCTGCTGCGGAAAGTGGTTTCGGCATATCGATGCCAAGTTCTTTTGCCGAAAGGAAATCGGAGGTCATTTCGTCTTCCGGCCCGTCTAATCATAGCTTGTTGTCCAACGTGTTGATTTCTATTTTTTTAATCGCTGGCAGCAGCGAAAGAAAATTTGGTTTACAAGCTGCTGGCATGGCTGCCTGGAGTTTGCCATGATGTATGCCTGCGTCCACGTGATGCACCACTGGGCCTTTGCCTGCTTAAATGTTTTAAGAAACGCCCCTTTGTTTCATCAAGGAGTAGTTGGTGGCATACCGAAAAAAATTCCATCTCAGAGCCAAGGAAGAATGCAAGAACAAAAACTCTGACCAAGTATGCAAGGGCTTGCCACATCTTGAAAGTGTACAGAGGAAATTCGCTGGCTTCACAAAAGTCTGGCCTTTTGCATCTGCTGTTTGTTGCATCGTCTCACCATTACTCTCACCCCCCCCCCCCCCCCCTGTGCCAGTGCGTGCCGCTAACCTCATTTTTTATTGCATTTCACCGTTTTTTCGGCCGTGCACGTGACGTAGTCCTGTCGACGAAGCGTCGCCAACGAAAAAGCGTTTGTTTCGGCGTTAAAGTTGACTCAGCGTTAGTTCGACGTATTGGACTGCTGTGACACTTCTCCCTCCTTCCCGAGGAAGTGACGGACGGCTTGTTTAAATGACGACAGCTGCGCTGAGGGGAAAAAAAAATGGACGGCTAACAATGTCGCCAAATGTTGAAAACTTGTTCCGCGTGGAGCCAAAGAAAGAAAAGTGATTCTTTTACTGTTCATGCAACAATTATTTATATACTCTCGCTTTCTCTTTTTCTCACAGTTTTTTTTAACTCTTGTTGGCCAAGCAATGGCGTTATTTTTTAAGCCCACACTTTGCCTATGCTACATAATTTCGTGCATCGTTTTTTTTTAATACTTATGCCATTTGGCTGCTTCTTTTATCAACTTTTTCGTTAAACAGTAATTGTGCTTTTTAATTGCGGAATGTCCCCCGCTTCAACATTATTGTCACCCATTTTTTTCCCCCGAGACTCGCGTCCAATGATTCGGTGCTTCTACGGTTACGCTGAGCTGGACTTGCAAGCCATTGTTGGATTATATTTTTTTGTTTTCTGTTGAGTGGGGATGATTTCACAAAAGGCTGCATTTTTAGCCAATAAAATTGAAGAACATTTATTCTGAAATGAGACTCGTGCTTTTCTGAGCGCCTCGGGGCCTGGTTGCTTGACCGCAAGCATAATCGAGTTTTCATGTCCTTCTAAAGTAGGTAAGTACTACATCAGAAACTCATTAATTCGTTCTTCACGTGACTGGAAAACAAAAACTGTTCAAATGGGCCAAATGCTGAATTATCGAAAGTAACGAAAAAACAACAAAAAAATTTCTATTGCATCAGTACAGTTTCATTGTTTTCATGAATGCTAAAAATCTAGCAAATATTTTGCACGACAGCAGCGTAGAACCTGCAATTTTTGTCATTTAGGATTTCGTTTACTGTGTGAGCTTGGCTCGGATGACCCCCATGTCTTCATCCAACACATTCTCTGAACACATACGCTACAAATGTGGTTTTGGGGGGACACTAAGTCTTTTTGAAAGCCTGTGGCCGTTTCGACTGTCTGCGAACACTGTTTTCATTCCTTTGCAACGCACTTGAATGGCGGTTCACGGTCTGCGCGCTCAGGAGGTTATCAGAATTGTAACTGAGTTGCGATCAAATAAAACCAAGTTAACGAGAGTTTGATGCCATAAAGCAGTGGCTGGGAAACTCGTCTGCAACAAACCTGCACCTACTTTGCTTGGTCACTGACTTTGGTTGCTAAGATATTGTGCAACTTGAACTTGTCAGCTGCCAGGGTCTGCCTTGCCAAGCCAAGGAGAATTTTTATTCCAGTGCAATATTCTTGAACAATCACCTCTGGAGATAAGCTTCTGAAATTTCTGAACATTCGAATGTATTTGGTCAAAGTAGGCGAGAGCAACTATTCCTGTAGTACGTTAAATACAAATGTCAACATAATACAAATTTAACTAGTTCTTGGTTATAGTTATGTTTGCGAAGAATTGTGTTGCCCTTTATAGTGCTGCAAAGGCACGTTTATAAGTGAATTTCATGGAGAAAGCTCTAATGAGATCACAACAACAGTGCCATAGTTGTCTGTCACCTCCAGTGTCCATAAGCGATCTTTAAGTGTCCATAAGCGACCTCTGAAATGTCACAAGGAGATCCCCTGTCTACGCGAAATTGCAGAAAATGTTGATTGTACTTGAATACTCAGAAGAGCACGAACCCTTACATTAAAACCAAATTAAAATATTTTCTTGGCAATACTGAGCACTAATGGCTCCGCATGCCGGAATATCAAACAACACACGCATCTCGAGTTTCGTAATTTGGGGTGGGGGGGGGGGTCCTTGAATTCTTGTCAGGGCTATTGCTCGTCACCTCTCTCGCTCTGTTGTCGGCATGCTCTCAGGGTGGTTTACGAAACCAGGAATGCTTTTCTTTTTTCTGACCGTGTGCTCGGATTTGGGTGCACTTTAAGAACACCAGGTGGTCAAAATTTCCGGAGCCCTCCACTACGCCGTCTCTCATAATCATATGGTGGTTTTGGAATGTTAAACCCCATATATCTTTTTTCCGAGGGGGACACGAAAGCCCCTACATCGTTTCACTCTTCACCACCCGTGGGTCCCCCTATTAGATGCGAAGCAGCTCTTTGACTAGCCTGGTGGGGGGGGTAGTGGTTAGAAGAGGAAGAAAGTGCCTCATTTCTGCAGCCCGGTGGAGAGTACGGTGCAGCGCCTTGTAACACTGTTCCGTACGTCCACATTAACCCCCTCGCTGCAGGTGTTGGAGCGGTGCCAAGTAGGTCGTCACAGCTGCGCGTTGACGTTGCTCCATCACCCGCAGCAGCTGCCGGCCCCGCTGTCTGCTCGCAACCAACTTCTCTCTCGCTTCACTCTCTCCACAGCTTGCAACGCTCGACCGCACGTGGAGTGGAAAAAGTTCACATATTTAGTTGTGCGTCCGCAGCAGCAGTACGGACGCTTGCAGGCTGCATCCGTACGGTTAATTGCTATACGGACGCGCAACTAAATCGGTCTACTCTTTCGGCTCGTTTATCTTCGATGAAACTTCAGTAAGCCTAACCCGCCTTCGGTGTCTGCGTTTCAAACAAAATTTTATTCGAGTAAACGAATCATCAAGCGCCCACCGCAGCAGCCGTATTACCGCTGTTCAATGTGTTTCGTTTGGTTCAACGTGTTTCGCTTCGCAACACACCTCCACCAGCGCTCTCATCGCCGCCCTGTTACGTCCTGTAGGGTGCATCGATGCGCGCGCCTCACAGAAGGGGTGAACCAACGCCTCCTAGAAAAACTATGCCTGGAACGTCGCTCTCATCAAGTGGGAGCCTCCTGCAAAAACAAAATCTCGGAGGCCATGCCTCCTGCCTTGTGCTGCGACCAGCCGCCGCGTGAGACCACTCGCCTTCATACCGCTCAGTCACGTGACATTACCGTAGCCTGGGCACAATCTGACGGCCCAATCTGACTGCAGGCATAGGTATGGTGGCTCCTTCTAGCCACCATAGTAGAGTGTACTAGAAGTTTAAGCGGCGTGACCATGCCTCGCCGCCTGATCCCTTCCGCGTTGCCCGCAGCGGCGGCGCTGCAGTCGAATAGTACTGAAAGAGCCACGCGCAGGAACTGCTGTGCGCTTCGGCTCTTCCGTCGCGCTTTTTTGATGCAGATTTATTCGCACCTGCCCATCATTCATGTCTAGCACAAGATGCCACAGCCCTTGAAGTGTGACACGCCCATCTACTGAATTTGAGCTCCATAAAAGCTCTCGTGAAAAATCGAAAATAATTGAGAAAGTGTGGTCTTTTACTGATTTCTTCTCTCTTAACTCTTTCTTCATTGGATAGGCGTCTACAATATTCAAGATAACTGAGCTGATTTATTGGAAGTGAGCTGTGCTCAGAAAGCTGTGAGATTAAAAAACAAATACTGTGTCACACGCACGCAGAACCAGAAAGCCACCAGGGAAGAGGGAAGAGGAAGAAAGTCGGAACCTCCTACACCATGAAATGTTTTGATAATTCAACTTTCCGGGGTATACTAAAATAGATACAGGCATTCATAGTGACCACCGATTGCCAAAATTAGGCGTTCTGCTGCACACCACACCCACTCAAAAAAAAAAAAAAAAACCGTGGGTAGCCTTGCGCCAATAGTTTAAAGTTGGCGAAGCGGAACATAGCATGTCTCTACAAGTGCGCACTGTAGATTTCACTTTCTCGAGTACGAGGTCTCAAAACTAGTTCAAGTCTAACGTAGTCGGACGAGAAATGTACTGCCTAAAAATAGAAGCTGCGCTAAGGGGCAATATATATATATATATATATATATATATATATATATATATATATATATATATATATATATATATATATATATATATATATATATATATATATATATATATATATATATATATATATATATATATATATAAATTGAGTGTTGTTTTTATTCAGTTTATAATGTAATAAGTCTTTCGGAAAGCAATAATTATTATCTTCCACAAAACTGACATCATCAAAAGAGTCGTCACCAATTAATGTTGTGGCAACGTTGCTTACACTCGGGTTTTGAAACAATCGAGCGCATGCAGGCTCATATGAGGAACACTGTGCTCTGGATATCGTAGAGACTGCTGACAAAACAAGCGCGTGTTATAATCAAATTTTTGATACTTCTCCCCTCTTTGAAGTTCGCCAGTAGCCACTTAAGATGTAACACAGCTCAAAGCGCTGATTGAGTAAGAAGCTAGGTGGATCCGTGCAAATTCCGATTGATTTTTTTTTTTTTTGTCATCAGGCGCTTGAAACAGTGAATGTATCGACGAAATTTCAGCGTGCCTGCATATTCACTCGTGCACCATGGCGCGTAGCAGGTGCGTCCACTGCCAAAGGCTCATAAACGCTTCAAACGCGCTAAAAACGAGCAATTGCAAGCTTTCGCACGCTCGGGCGCTAGTCCCAATGCAGACGCTCCTGAGATCATCAGTACCATAAGACTACAGCGCCGCCGCTACTGTCACCTGCCGGAGAATCAGCCAAATTGTGGCGCGGCCGCCTCGTTCACTCTAGTGCCCCCTTCTAGTACACTGTAGTCTGGTCATATGTCTCTTTGACTTTTGGGATGGTTTGTAGCTAAGACTTTGTTTTAACAGATGTCAATCGCAACTCTTTGGTCGATTGTTTTTCTGGCTTTTATTCATGTGAAGGGTGCATAATTGCATGCACAATCAACCACTGATCTCCACAAGTGAAAGCAGTGCAATCACAGAACAGCTACATACTACCATCAACTGTGCTTGTTCTTTTTTTTTTTCACACTTACTCACTTAAACATCACAAAATAGTACAAAATTTTCTAGACCACCAATGGTCTCTTGCCAGCATTACATAAAAAGTGTAACGCACCTCAAAACCGTACTTCCTACACGGGACTTGTCAAGTTCATTAAAAATAAAAGAAAACAATACTTTAAAAGTGCCAAAATAAATTTATAATAAAAAACGGGGCAAAAAATGGCAAATATGCTATACATTTGAAATAGTGTTATAAAATACTGAAAAAAAGCAATTATCACAGAGGGCGCTTAAGAACACTTTAGTAGTTTATTCATCCATCACCGTGGTCAAGTTTTTTAGCGCATGCGTCCAGTGCTCTCTTTCCTGCCTTCGCGGCGAGCACTGGTAAGCGTATTTCGTCTCGCTGTTCGCAATCCTGTTAATCTTTTGTCAACTGTGCTTGATCAGACTATTTTGCTAGGTAGTAGTACGTGTGTTTAGATAGCCATTGCTTTGGAATTAATATTTCCGTTTCGTAACCATGAAAATTTCGCAAATTCGTCGCCGTTCCCGGTGTGGGACTGTCATGGCTTCCACGAGTGCTGAAAGGTATCCTCGCATTTCGGTAGCGCGTAGCCGCTGTTTACGTTGAGTGTGCTGGTTGGAATCATGCTTGATCGTAGTGCGAGCTTAGAGTTGCCTGCTGGCTCGCTCATGGCCAGCGGGTGCTAAGACGCTCGTAAAAAGACGGCATCATTATGCGTCGGTGGCGTCCATCGAAAATGATTCACCGATCACAAGGCTGCCTACACCAACGTTCCTTAGACTAGGCACATTCATTGACCTACGCTGCAACGGCGTACGTCGATTCGGCAAGAATCGTGTATTTTGGTTGCTTGCTGGCGCGTTGATGTTTGCTGCCACTCGCGGCATTCGCGACAGCGCGTGTGACAACGCGTGGTGTCTAACGAGTGATTGGGCTTCACGCTTGTTTCAGATTAAACAATGGCTATCAAGCCATTGAAGACCGTTCCCCTCGTCAAAAAGCGGGTGAAGAAGTTCATCCGTCACCAGAGTGACCGATATGTGAAGCTGAAGGTGAGTTTCATCAAAAGGGAATTTTCAATCGAATGTTTTGGCTGGCCCTTTGGAGCGCTTTCGTAGTGGTCGTAAATCGCTAGATAGAGACGTCTAAGAGAAGGCTGCGGTGGCATGGTGATTTAATTCTAGGCATCCGCGAAAACCAATTTTAGAACCGTTAAGCTGATATGAATGAGTGATGAATGTAACAGGAAAAGCCGAATGCTACCCTCTGTTGCAAGCTGAGTATTGCCTTTAAGTTAGTTTATACGTGCAAACATAAAAGCTGTGGTAGGATCCTTACAAGTAACCCTGGCCTAGCTGGTAAACATCATGGAAGAATAGATGTAGTGCATTTACAACATAACCTGTAAATATTGTTTCCAAGTCTATGTAATTGTATGTCTCATTGACGTTCTGTCTGGTTTGAATATTGCATACAAAACAGTTAATAAAATCCTATAGCTTAGGGGAATAACTCGCTGCTTCAGTTCATTTAACAAGAGCATTGTGCCGATTTTATGATGTCTACTACGGAAACAACTGCAAATGTGCCCCATGCCTGAGGAAGTCGAGCTAAGAGTCACCTGCCTGCATTTTTTTGGCTGGTTGGTGCTAATATGCTCGAACAAAAATGGCTCAATATGCGCTGGTGTGTATCGCTTGGAAGATCCACCGGTCACAATACGGCCAACATTGGTTGAGGCTGTAAATTGGATGGGATTGCCTACTGCATTGGTTGCTAAAACAATTGCGTGCGTTCTTGCAGCCACTGAGTCGTGGGATTTGAAACGTCTTAGCCCTAGGGTGAACGTCTAGCTTATAAGAAACCACATAAGGGTAAATGTGAGGCGTCAATTGAATTTCCGCATGTTGCATTCTTAACAAAGTACACCATGAGACTAGGCGCAGTGCTTATGGGAGCGTAATTCACAATCTCCTGTAATACTAATTCTACACTGAAATGATGTGGTTTTGTGTATTGGCTCTAATTGGGTTTATATTCATACAAAAATAGGGGTGAGTTGGATAGCGTACTTATTTATCCTACCATTCCAGGTAATTTTAAACTAAATGTAACATAATAGTAATTCAGAATTTAAAATAATTCAGTCAAAAATGAATTTTGATTGAAAAATGTGAGTTCAGATATTATATTATTGGGTGGTTGATGCCTTGTATTATTGGTAGACCAGTTGCTTACCTGTGAGTGAAGCAATATGGGACTTTTGAAAGGGTCCAGATATCACTTCCCAGCGTATGCACCAGTAACCTCGCACAGCAGCGTCGCCTTTCTTGTGTGTAGTTTGTTTTATTCCTTTGTGAAGTACCTGTAGGCTATTGTGCTTATCTTTTTTTGAATCCCGTGGCATTCATGGTATTCTCTCGTGTGCACACAGCCCAACTGGAGGAAGCCAAAAGGTATTGACAACAGAGTGCGGCGGCGTTTCAAGGGTCAATACCTGATGCCCAACATTGGTTATGGAAGCAACAGGAAAACCAAGCACATTCTGCCCAACGGCTTCCGCAAAGTCCTCGTCCACAATATGAGGGTGAGCGATTCTTTGCCTACGTGTTTCATCTACTCCAGCATGGCAGAACGTGTTCCTGTATTTTATCTAAAATCTGCACTTTCAACAATGATTGGCTGCAAATTTCTGACTGAATTCTGGGGTTATGTCTACTCTGGCGATGTTGTCGTCCGTTATGGCACCAAGAGGCATTCTGCAGCTGTCAACATTGGCGTACCCTCCAAAAGCTGCATTGCCTATCACTTCACGTAGATGATATTGAGTATGAACATGTTCAAGTTGACAATGTCAGTGTTCAGGGCACCCAAACTGCACTGATGGCAGGAATCGTTTTCTGCTGTTGCACAGGTGTTGTGAAAGTACCAAGGTGTACTTTTGTGACAACTCATCTTGGCAGGAGAGTGAACGCTTCGGAAGTGGGGCTTCTACACATTTGTGTTGCTCCGCAAGTAGTACGGCAGCTTGTGGCTGGTTTCAGTATTGCTTGCTTGCATCATTAACGTTGCTCAGAAAAACATATAAGCGAAAGATTTAAATGTGAGAGACATTCAGATAGCTCACTGTTCATTTCATTGTCATATTACGAGCAATCTGAGTTTCTCTAAGGCGTCCTTTGCTGCTAGAGTCCAGTGTATAGGCACCTGATCCAGCGCAAGTAGCACTCACACATAGTCTTTCTGCCCCCACACTCTTGCCAGCCACTCCTACAGTTCATCCTATTTTGTCCCTCCGTTTTTCGATGTGGTGACGTAAACATTTGCTACTAATAAAAATTTCAGTCGACTAAGGTCTCTGTGACGAAGCACAGTTCTAATTGTGGAAGCACATTTCTCTGCCGTGAAAGAAAACTAGAAAAAATAAACCTGATACGTAAACTTCATCGCTCATCTGGTCTACAAAGGCTTATGAACGTCTTGGCTGGTATTGTTTCGCTTGATTCATTCAGAATGATAAAAGTTAGAAACTTGTGGCCACTTGGAGCCCCTGCAGGTGGCCGCAGCCAGTGTCTGCAATGAACACGGTGCTCACTCCAGCCGCGTTGTTTGTCCTGCTCGCACGACTAAAAGTCCATTCTGACCATCCTCTGGTCAATTGTGTGTACTTGGGGCGTGCTTGTCGAAAATTCTCTGCAGAGCGAAATGCCTTTGTTGCCTCCGACGATTTGTCAAGTGCATTCCGACTCATTTGTGGCTTGGCGCATTGTCGTGCCAGACCGGTGCTTCCACCCCTTGATACATTGGCTCACTGAACCGAGCTATTTTGACACATTCCTCAGAAAGGTCTGTTACTAAACAGCCCGTGCTGCCCCACTCAAGGAACTCAAAACAAGCATCATCGACTTGAAAAAATGGGAAATCTTTACTTATATGGGTAGTGGCATTTGATTGGTATTCTACAGTTTTTTTTTTTTTTTGAGAACTAAACTGCACATTTTCAGCAGCACACTGATCCGCTCATGTTTACATGACGCCTCATGTTTACATAAAAGAATAGGCGTGCTGAGAAGGTGTTGCCAAGCAAATGGGGAGAAAAAGGTATTCTTGCAAAATGAACAATAACTATTTTACTGACGATTTTTCGCAAATGTTTGGGTCTCGTCTTATAAGCAAAGGAGCATTTATTTCAGTAGACTCTAGTACTATTTTTGGTTCAAGTAGCAAGCATGAACTTCGGCTCTATAGCTTCCATAAGGCTGGCTCTTCAGAATAGTTGTCTCAAAGTATATCATGGCGGTCATTTACATTTTGTGGGTGGAGCTGACGTGTTTTCTAGAGTTTCACAATGGTGTAGAGCTTTCTCAAGCTTCTCGTTATGCAGTCTCCAAAGTGGATGTAAGCTTCGACACTGTAGCGCCTTCCTGGTGCATAACTTGAATGCTGTGAAGCATATTCAACAGCTCATAGTTGGAAGAGTGTGCTCGGCACACCTTATCATGCCTGCAAGATGAGAGAGATCAGATACAGGACGAGCTTCTTCAGGTTGGCATTTTCCCCCAAAACAATGAGCAAGAGGGATGAACTGCCATGTAAGAATGCCATCATTGTCTCACCTGATGCAGAATCTTCTCTCTTTGAAGAATTCCTATTGGAAATAGACCTAGTTTGCCTCTACCGATTACAGTCCTCGACCGTTTATTCGGACTCGACGGGAACCGCCGAAAAGTCCGAATAATCGGGAGTCCGAAAAAACGGATTTACTCGAAAAAAAGCACTTTTATTGGCCCGATCGCCCGAAAAAACTGTCTATGCGCGTCTGCACACACGCACGCTTACGCGCGACCACGTCGGCCTGTACCTCTGCGAGTGTCTGGCCGTCGCTGTAGACAGACAACAGCATCGGTATGGCCTGCGCTAAGTCCGCATTTGATGGCTGTGGTGCGGGCGGCGCGTCATCGTCGGAGTCACTGTCCGCCAGCGCCGGCTCGCAGACCTGACGGACGATCTCGTCATCGTCCAACTCTGCGCAAGGCAAAACGGCACTGTCGAAGTTGGCGAACTCTTCCAACGTACCCGCCCCCACATCGACCCCGCTAGCACGAAGGTCGTCCAAAATGTCCGCTGCTGCGGTAGGCGGACTCTCAACCGCGGGGTTCTGGCCTGTGGCACTGTCCTCCTCAATCCCAGTAATAAATCCTGTGTGGCGGAAGCAGTTGTGGATTGTTTCCTGAGTCACTGACTTCCAGGCATCGGACAAACATGCTGATGGCCGTCAGAACATCCACGACGTAGTTTTTGTTACTGTCGACGCATAACAGCACACGATTCAGGAGGCGCGACCGGTAATGAACTTTGAAGTTTTTGATCACGCCCTGGTCCATGGGCTGCAACACGCTTGTCGTGTTAGGCGGCAAAAACTCCACTGTCATAGCCTTCAAGTTGTCGATATGCCCATGGGCACCGCAGTTGTCGACGAACATCAGCACCTTGCGATTTTGCTGTACGTACCGGCGGTCGAGTTTGCGAAGGCACTGTTCGAATAGGTTTTGCGTAATCCACGCCTTCGAATTTGCTTCATACCACACAGGGAGTGATTTGACGCCTTTAAAACATCTTGGATTTTTTGATTTCCCTATCACGAGGAGCGGAAGTTTCTCCGTCCCCGTCGTGTTGCCTCCTACAACAACTGTCAGTCGCTCCTTGCTATGCTTCCCCCCATGACAGGGTTCGCGAGACAAAGCTAGCGTCTTGTCGGGCAGCATCTTATAGAAAAGTCCAGTCTCGTCACAATTAAAGACGTTTTCTGGTGGATACTGGCGCAGCAGTGCGCGCACAGCTTGTCGGCGCGGTAGTTGGTCACGAGCGTTTGGTCGACGGAACCACTCTCGCCGCACATTCGCTTGAAGGCCAGGTTGTACCTTTTCTTAAAGTTGCGCAACCACCCGTCACTGAACTTGCAGCCGGTAATACCGATGCGCAGGGCGAGCGTCTCTGCTTTCTGTCTCAGCAGATCGCCAGACACGGGTATTTTCCTAGCCACCGTGGCACTCAACCACATGTTCAGCGCTTCTTCAAGCTGCGGGTGGCTGCCGTCCCGGAAATTTTTCTGCGTACCCGCAGACGCTTTCTCAGCTGCCTCCAGGATCTTAGCCTTCTGCTTGAGGTAGTCCGAGACGGTTTGCTTGGAAATGGAAAATTCCCGAGCAACTTCAGACTGAGGTCGGTCGCCTTCTACCTGGCGAATTATCTCCGCTTTCTTCGCCATCGTGAGCGTCTTGTAGCTCCCACGTTGGCCGCGTTTCTTCACTCCCGACGGTGCAGCAACGGGTGGCGTCGGAGCCATTTCAGCACGCCACGGAACACACGAGAGCGAGAACACAGAGAACAAGACGAACCAGGCCTACCCGCAGAAGCAACTGACTGACACCACTGACACGCTGACACAAACGCCAAACCACGCCAAACGCCACAGCGAACAGACTCCGTAAGTGGCTTGGCTTGGCCGCTCGACTGGCTAAAACCGAAAAAAAAACGAGTTGCCAAACATAGCCTTCGAGATCGGCAATGGCGATTTCTGCGTGCATTTTGACACTGGCTCGACGTCCATCCATAGCTAGTGCAGCATATTAGTGCTGGCAACCTAGCAAACGTATTGTTAACGTCCCTGTCAGCGTGTCATGGCGTACGGCGACGGATCCGGTCAGTCAAACGGAGTCCGAATAATCGAACGGCGCGCAGCGGGGCGTTCGAATTTTTGGTCGTGAGTTTACATTAGGTTCAATGGGGCGAGTGGCGGTGCCACGAAGATGTCCGAATAAACGGGCATGTCCGAATAAACGGTCGGCGACTGTATTCAGGCTTGGCGTAATTCCCCCCCCCCCCCCCCAGAAAAAAAACCATTCAGCATAAAAAAAGAGCCTTGATTAGCCCATAAGCCAGAAAATCTTGTCAATACACGTCTGCAAATGAACAGGCTCATTGACGACAAAGTCTGCCTGTATTTCAGCAGGGATTTGGCCACCCCTGTAGGCTGTCACCAGCATTGCGGTGGCCATCACTGAATCTGCATTCGAAATTCTGTGGGCGTTGCTAGTTCAAGGCCTTCACAGATGATCTCGTAACTGTCCAGGTTGCTCATGGCAACATCGGATTGAGGCTGGCCGCTTTTCATCTGGAAAATTGCAGCTGTCTTCACTACCGTGAATTTCTTGTAGTTGCTGCATTTCTTTCTCTTAATTGGTACTGATGATGCAAATGGAGTGTGGGGCATCAGAGCCACTTAAAGGGGAACTCTGGTGCAATTTCAACCATATTGAGATAATGCTGCTTTCAAATAGTATAGACAGTCCTGTAAAAGCTAGGGTGGTTCATTTTGCCCAGGCACCAGTCAAAAATTTTTAATAGGCAATAAACGGAGAGTCGAAATGGAAACTGAAGCCGGGAGCCGCTCCATCGTCTATGGTGGGTATTGGATGATGTCACGAGATCCATCGCCGATGACGTCATGGGACCCGCTGCACCTCGCCACGGCTGGCCAGAGTGTAAACATAGCTCGAAAAGCGAGTTGGTGATGTCATCAGACCCGTCATGAAGCTGTGACAGCTCAGCTGAACTTATTAGTGACAAGTTCAGCGATGATTGCGGCTGCTATCTGGGGGCGGAAGCATTGCTTTCTGCTTGCTACCCACTGGCGTGTGAAGCATCTCACATGCCTCAAATTATTACCTCGTTGCTCAATATTGCAAGACCCAACGTCAATGACGACTAACACACAGTATGCAGCTGACAAAACTGAACAGTGCTCGCGTTATCGCCTCGTAGAAGAAAGCGCCCGCTGCATCAGTCTGCTGAGAAAGGCGGGGTTTTCTAAAGAGTAGGCCCTGACGTCACATATACTTTGGGGCCTGCGTTTACAGGTGTGATTCCAAAATCAGCTACAAATTTTAACTCCTTTTCTAGAAAACTAAATGACTTACCAATGTACAATTCGGCACATCTCACCACGGCACCGACAAAAAACGCATGTTCACAGGTTATTGAAATCAGCGAATATCGAAAAAATGCCAGAGTTCCCCTTTAACAGGTCAGGCTTCGCATGTCAAGCAACAAGTGTGAGACTCAGATGAGGCCTATGTTCAGAAACTACTGACAATTCCAACTCTGAATGTCAAAAGTGAACGACGTCAGGCTAGTTAATGCAGCAGCACTCGTAGAGTAATTGGTGTAGTGATTACTCATTATCTTACATCTTGAGCTTTGAGCCTTGCTTGAATCAAATATTTTTTGTTACAGCAAATATCACAGCATCTGTCGCTATTTTGCTTTGTTACCAAGGTGTTGCAAGAATAAATGTCCCTGATTTGAAAGCATGATGTATGGAAGTTCATAATTAGTTTCCTGTAACGAGTAATTTGCTTTTCAGTGTTTGTTCAAGAGCTGTCTAGAAAATGCGCGGAAGTGTGATGTCACTGCTTTGCACCACGCTTGATGGCCACCGTTTGACCTTAGCCGCCGAGCCAAGAGTCACCAGTGTGTCGCCTCCTCCCGCGCCACTGGTGCTAATGGTTGCTCGAGACAAAATCTCCATCGGGCAAGAATCATTGGTGCCGCCGTGACTGGCCCAATTCGACAACGCCTTACATGGGACATGTGTTGTTGCATTCGTGCAAAGTGTGCTATGCCAAATTTTTTGTTACAGGTCACGTTTTAGAACAGGCTATTTTCGGAATTCTCAAGTGTGCTTCCCTGTGCTGCTTATTTGCCCAACTACACTTGTATAGCAATAGTCCACTTATAGCAATAGCAGTTTTAACAATATATCGGATATAGCAATGGACAGCTGCAGCACCGTCAGCTTTTCATTGTAATCTATGGCAAAATAAACCGCTTATAACGATGCTCTCATGATGCAGTCTCAGTTATAATTAAATGATGGCATTGGAAGCAACCCTGAACAAAACAAAAATTCGAAAACGCTGCTGCAATGACACCCCAACCCCACTAATTATGCAAGAGGGCATGAGAGTGTATGGGCAGTTGCCAGGCGACAGCGCACTTAGCCTTACACACGGCGAGTGGGCACTAATACACCTGTCAGTTTGGCCAATGTACATCTTGCTGCAGTTCAGTGGAATCTTGACATAATCTCTACTTCTCAGCGGCTCCTCATGAGTCCGTCGTGGCGGTGCACTTGTTGAAAGTTTTGTTTTGTGACACTGCTGTCCCGTTTCCTGTTCGAAAGGGCTTTTTGATGACGAGCGGGTGGAAGTGCCTTGTTTCTGTGTGCTGGGGTGGTCGAGTACTGCACGCGCTGGGGGTAATAGTCCCGCCCAGTGGCTTGTCAATTTTGGCACACCCTCAAACCGAAACTGAAACTTGTCTGTAATGAGGAGCTTGTAATTATTAGTCGTGTGCTACAAAACAATGTGCCTTGTTAAAACTGACTGACCCTCAGCAATACATTACAGCAAAAAAAAACAACACGAGGCTAACATTATTGCGTGAGTAACCCTTCAAAAATGGAATTACCATTTGCCGTAACTTCCGTGCGCGAAACCATCGTTGCGGCTCGATTGTTGATAGCCACCTCAGAAGGCATGTGGATGGGGTAGGAGGAGATGCATGCATCATTTTGGTGTTAATGGAGAATTTCAGTTTAATGTATAGGAGACTGTACACACGCTGCATCTGAGGCTGCCTCCTACAACATTAGTTTACGTTGGGCAGCCTGTGAGTGTTGCTTCGTGCCACCTAGTGGCTTGTCATAAACTATATTGGTAGACTCAACAGACAAGTCAGGGCATGAGACAATCCAAGTTTTTCCGACCACGAGTAGTGTGCAAATACTAGTTTCTGTTGTTGGGGCTGGGTGAACTAACAGCACGAGGGACACAAGAGACGACGAAGACGAGTGCTTACCGACAATTGAACGTTTATTTTTCACTAGAGGTATTTTGTAAGGTTAAGAGAGCCCAACTGGGATGCTAAACACTAAGTACAAGGTAGCCCCATCTGTTTTGCTCTTGGCAGGTTGCGATTTCCCTAAAAAGCTGCCAGAAAGATGCACAACGGTCATAGCAGGCGCAACGTAATAGTCATGATCTAGCATGTGCATCCCCTGCATGCGTTTGTGCATGCATCTCTCTTGGGTTGAGCACGTGCGCACTTTCCGACCGTCCTTTGCCATCTTCTGATCAAGCGCATGGACATATGGACATGCTCTTCGAAAAGCGCTGCCATCATCCAGGCTGTTTTATTTGCGCGGTAGGTCACATCCCTCGGGAGCCGTGCATTTCGGAAACACCTGGGATTCAGCGACTTGCCAATGATGAGGAGGGGCAGCTTTTCATCGCCGGTAGCGTTGGCACCAAAAAGAATTGTTTTCGTTGCTTAGCGCCTGAGCACGCTTCGCCTTTTGGTGTGTATGTGCGGTTAGGCAGCATCTTGTAAAAGAGAGCGGCTTCGTCTAGGTTAAAGATGTCCTTATCCGCGTACTCCTTTTGCAGCTCGGCTAGGCGTAGCTTGCGCCATGCGTCTGCAGCCTGTTCGTCAACAATGCCGCTTTCGCCGTGGATAGGCTTCGATGACACGTTATTTCGCGTCTTCAACCGCTCAAACCAGCCATTGCTGCAACTGAAATCCGCGTGACCCATCTGCAGTGCCAAAGCGTCTGCTTTCTCCATCATCGTTTGGGTTGTCACGGGAAGATTGGCTGCTCGAACGTCTTGGAGCCACAACAGAAGTGCTGCTTCGACGTCCGGGAATTTGGACGTTCGAATGCGCTTCCGCTTGCTTGAGAAGCTTTGCTCGAAGCCTTCCAAAACCTTTTGTTTGTTCTTAAGCACTGTCGAGAGGGTTGACAAAGGGATGCCAAATTCTTTGGCGATGCACGACTTGCTTCGACTTGCTTTTTCCACTTTCTTGATTAGCGCTACTTTTCTCTCCAACGTCAGAGATTTGCACTGCTTTGGGCGGGACATCTTGGTCGATACGGAAGCGTCCGTTGCACAGACCACTCACTACTCAGCAAAACTGAGCTCAAGATGCGTCGTGCACAAATCGCGAGGAAAACAAAGAATACCAGCTCGCACATGCAAGGGCTAAGTTGCGTACTGACGGGCGCATGCTGCACACGCCGCCCACCGCGCATAAATCGCGCGCAGGTGCGCACACGTGATCACTCCCACAGTTGCCTGACAAGGCTGATAGGAAACGGCTGCGTCCGTGGGAATTTCAAATTCGCCCTTCACGACTGCGTTCGGCACGTATAGTAAGAGCTAAGCGTTCGCACGGAGCCCTCGTTTCATGTTGGGAGTAGACTTTGCCTTCTGCCCTCCCTGTCAAGATTTCGAGATATCCACTGTTCCCTCCAGAAAACGTTTCGAGATAAAAGGGGGCAAATACATAGCACCTATGGGAGGTTAATGCACGGCGAAAAACAGACTTAACCGAGATTTCGAGATATGCGAGTTCGAGTAAATGAGGGTTAACGAGGGTTTTCTGGGTTTGTCCCAGAAAAGCTTATGCGACTTCTTTTGACAGAAATGTTTTTTTTTTCTTCTTATGTCGTGGTTTGGAAACCATTTTTGCTAGTATTTTATTATTATTATTAGTACTACACAAAATTTTGGGTAGCACCTTCAATTTCGCTAGGAGATTGGCCCAGAGAACACCAAGATTCTACATGGTGGGGATGGAAGGGGGGCCATATTTCCTTTTGTAGGAATCTCACCGATTCAATATCCTTGAACTTGGCAGGTATGTTAGTATCGGAGGCGGTCATTTGTTGTGCTGGCCAGTTTATGGAGCCAAGGGTTGGTTTCCAGCAATACCTGGTCTCAGTTTTGCTGCAAACGTATGCGAACAGCTGGCCTTGCTGCTGCCAGCGCAGTTGGGGGGAGTGTTCTCGTGATTAGCAATATGTGCGCCTGTGGAAAAGACCGACACTGTAATGACACGGGGGCAGCATGTCACCTGTTGTACCTCGCGGCATCACCGTGTCATGATGCCACCATTCGCCCATTCTTTCTGGCAAAACAATTTAGTAGTGGCTAGTTTGATGGAATTAGCAATGTTCTTGGCTGAAAAACATCATTGAAGGTATCGAACTGAGTTATCAAACTGGGTGCAGCAGGCAAGAACTCCCCAGCACTCAAAGTGCGAAATTTGCGGGAGCAACTGCCTATGGTAGGTGTGCATATGCAAGTTCTGTCAGACAGTCCCTTATTGATTTTTTTTTATTCCAAAAAAGAATGGGTAAGTTATGACACGCTGACATTGCGAAAAGCAGGTGACATGCTGCATGGGTGTCACCACTGTGTTGCTGTGAAGCATACTCTTTTGTGTGTGTGCTGGAAGCAGCAAGGCTGGGTGCTTGACCTGTCGCTCATTAGTATCCCTACATTTCATCGCCTTGTGGCTACTAACAGCTGTTGTGTCCACATATTAGTGGCGAAATCATCATTGGGAATCTGCATGGGGCACCCAAATTAACCAGGCAGGTACTGGCTGCCGCTTTGAATTCTCTACTCAAATTTGCATTGCGAAATGCGGGACTGCAGTGATTCTTCAAATTAAGTGGGAATTATGAATTGATAGCTCGAAATAATGAGGTTTTATTCTAGTTGCTACATGTGCACAACCATCTTTTTCATTCACCTCTCCTCTGTTTTTCCTTTGTTTGGTTTCTCCATTTCTTATCCGCTGGGGAGCTCACAATAAAGTGTGAAATTCAGTTTTTATTTTTTTTTTAAGACTGTGTGTGCTGGCTGGATGGAATGTGAAGGGGTGAACTTTGTTTGGACTAAGAAAGGCAGTCTGAGGAATGAGAGCGTTCGTGTGCAAAATATCATTCAAAGAATGTTAACTTGAAGATGTGCTTAGTGTATGCTGGGGAAATTTTGCTATCTTGAAGAGTCACTTGGGGCTTGTTTTAAGGAGTTTCATGGAAAGTGGTTTGAGAAGTTAGTTTTAAAGTTCTTGACAGGTTCTGATGCACGGCTTTTGCAATTTTTTTTCTTGCAGGAACTGGAAATGCTGATGATGATGAACAGGCGGTACTGTGCAGAGATTGCACACGGCGTGTCGTCCAAGAAGCGCAAGACGCTCGTCGAACGGGCTCAGCAGCTTTCCATCAGGGTGACGAACGCCAATGCAAGGCTCCGCTCCGAAGAGAACGAATAAACACATTTTCATGCTTGCCAATTGCACTGCTCCCATTTTGGCAGCAGAGCTGTTGAAGTTCCCCTGAAGTTGGTTGGTTGTGTACAAACATTATCATTCCCAAAACACCATACCTCATGGTTGAGAGCCTGAATACAGAAATAAAAAGGGAAGAAAGACCGAGGGAGAGATTAAAGAAGAGGTAGGAAGAACAGCAAGACGGAGAAACAAAAGGGCGAGATAAACAGCAAGACCGGGAGAAACAAAAAAAAAACCTGAAATGGGAACGACAAACAAGATAGAGCAAAAAACGCGGGGCCAAGCTTTGAAATTTCTTCAGGTTTGACACCACTTTTGTGAAGTTGCCCCAATTGTTTTTGGTCTAGAGCGCACATTTAAGGGGATCAGATAGCTTTGAGTAGCGATTTTCAGTGTTTATACAACCACATGTTGCACCACTCTTGCAATGAGGAAAGTCTGGAAGGACAAGAAATGACAAACAAATTGTCACCACCTTAGAAGTTCACACAGCAGGGCCACAACTTAATATGCCTTCATAATGGACTGTTCATTCTCTCCACACTTCTATATAGTGAAGGCATGTGTAAAACATCATAGATGGGCGAGCTTCAAGTGATTGTGAAGTGAGGACGAACATTCTGATGCGTAACACATAAAAGCAGTTGTTGCAGTGCTGAGATGACGACCTGCAGGTCGCAAGTTCGCACCCTGTTTAGACGGTTGTATTTTGATGCAGGTGATATAAGAGACAGTATGCAGTGCAATGCCAGTCCACCTTTTCATCAGCATCAGATGGCCGACATTTCAAGAACCTTGCTCTACAGCTATGCCGCATAATACAGTATTAGCTGATCATTACACTCCGCTCTGCACAAGCATAGCCTAATCAAGTGTGGGGAGCTGCATAGATTTGGCGTTTTTGACGAGCATGCCGTAGAGAGGCGTGCACAGCTTTGCTGCGTACCGACACCAAAAGTGAGTGGATGCACATTCCACTGAACTGACAAGTGGAGCGAGAGGTGCATTCTGTGGGCACTACAGTTCGTTCTATGCAATTGCGTGTGTGCTCGCATTCACAGCTCTTATCGCAGCAAGTCGTAAGCACATCCGTTTTTATATTGGGGGTTTTTGGCTCGCTAAACCAGGTCATGAAACGTGCAAGATCGGGCACCATCCACCTTGCCATCCCAGAACTTTCTTGAACCCAGTGCAGAGCTTTAGAATAACCTCCATTGTATCTTGCATGTAACGCCATATCCTTGTACATTGTGACGTTCACAATTTTTAGTTTATTAATGTAGAGCAACAGAAATCTAGGAGAGTGGGGGTTGCTTTGCTGTTGAGGAAATTAAATGCTTTTCTTAAGCGCTATGTCACTCAGCTAACCCCTTTTCTGCAAAAGATATTTTCCTTATTAGAAACAGCTGTGCTTCCTGATGATTGGTTGTGTGCAAAAGTTATTCCTATCCATAAAAGTGGGAACAAACAACTGATAAACACATACAGGCCAATATCACTGACAAGTACATGCTGCAAGCTAATGGAGCATATAATAAACAAAGCACTTATGACCTATCTAGAGGAACATAATCTGCTATATCCGAACCAGCACAGTTTTAGAAGGAAGCTTTCGACCACTACACAACTTTTAGAGATTACTCATGACTTTGCTTTAGCTATTCATTCTAGACTGCGAATAGATGCAATATTTATTGATTTTTCTAAGGCATTTGACCGCGTTCTCCACTCGTTGCTCATACAAAAACTTGAATAATTTGGGGTTGACTCAAAAATCGTCCATTGGATTGCCGCTTATCTTTCCAACCGCACCCAGTATGTTTCTTTTAATAATGGCGGCCCCGCCGCGGTGGTCTAATGGCTAAGGTACTCGGCTGCTGACCCGCAGGGCGCGGGTTCGAATCCCGGCTGCATTTCCGATGGAGGCGGAAATGTAGGCTTGTGTGCTCAGATTTGGGTGCACGTTAAAGAACTCCAGGTGGTCTAAATTTCCGGAGCCCTCCACTACGGCATCTCTCATAATCATATAGTGGTTTTGGGACGTTAAACCCCACATATCAATCAATCAATGACGAGTCCGACTGTGCCCACGTGGTCTCTGGTGTTCGCCAAGGGTCCGTACTAGGACCAACACTCTTTCTCAAATACATCAATGACATCTACACTGCTATGGAGCCAGGTACTACAATGAGGCTTTTTGCCGATGACTGCGTCATATACTCTCCCACTAGCACTACAGAAGACCAGGTGAAACTTGACAAATCTTTAGAAAATATTGGGCAATGGTGTGAAAAACATGGTATGCAAATTAATACAGACAAAACCATGTGCATTACAATTTCCCATAGAAAAACACCACTTCACTTTCAGTACAACTTCTCTGGGGCAGACATCAAGCACGTAAATACCGTAAAGTACCTGGGGGTCACATAACATCATCGTTAAAGTGGGATGTCCACATTAATAAAATTTCTGCACGTGCATTTAAACAACTAGGTTTTTAAGGCGTAAACTAACCGGAACTTCCCCTCAAGTTAAACTAACAGCGTACAAGGCGCTCATTAGACCCATCCTGGAATATGCAGCTATAGTTTGGAACCCGCACCAAAAGAACATGATTGATGCATTGGGAAAGATTCAAAACCGGGCTCTTAGGTTTATTTTTTCAAAGTATGCCAGACGGGAGAATGTTTCTGCGCTGCGTTTGCAAGCACATGTCGCAACTCTTGCTAGCCGACGACAATTAGCCAGCCTGAAATTTCTTTTTCTTCTTTCAAACAACCTGGTAAACTTAAATAAGGATGATTACCTTAAAGCTCCGCACCGTCACTCCACTAGAACTAACAATGACAAATGCATACGCCCATTCCTGTCACATTGTAATACGTTGAAGCATTCTTTTTCGTGTTCTCATATTGTGCTGGTGGTTGCAGCTCGCTGACTCCAGGCTGAGAGGATGCATATTTAGAGGTGAAAAGCAAGGTCGTTGTGGGGGAACAAGTCCAAGCCATTTAATAGAATACTCCCTGCTGTTTTTACAGCGACTTTTCTCGTTGAAAGCACGGACGCCCGAATGGTCGAAGGAATTTGGAAATTAACCGGAAGTTACAGGTGTGTTTTAGAGGAAGAACTTGTTTGAACAGTTGCAGGTAAGGAACTACCAGACCACTCTGAGGCTGGAGCCATTGGCGCTATTTTGTTTGAGTGTTCCTTGAGGATCAGCAGTGCTCTTCAACAGCGTTTTTTGTTAGTCACTGCCACAAAGCAGCCCTGAGAAAATGAAGGCGAGCTTTAGTCTTATGATTGGCTCACAAGACATAAAGAACCCAAAAACAATCTGTACTATAGTTCTAGTATGCAGCTTTATTGACTCTGATCTCAGTTATGCAATAAGATTCTGTTCAAGTAACTTTACATAGAGTGGCAGTCTGGGCAAGTCAAAATCGGATTGTTTTGGTGAAATCTGAGAATTACATTGTTTTTATTTCACACCGATTTTCAACTTCAGTTTTAGTAGCAGTTAAATGTTAATAATAATTGCTTCTACAATGCAGTGCTCCGCTTTTTGTGACTTGGGTCTTGTTTCTGCCACAAGTATCGATCGGTATTTTGAATGGTTCACTTCATAATGCATTAAATAAACATCTTTTTAAATGTTTGCTTTTTTCCAACTTACATTGATGGTCATCTGTGCAATACATTTCGTAATAAATAATGAATGAAATTCTTCGGCAATGCTCTGAACTCTGGGACTTGCATGGCATATTTTGTCATCTAAAATGCAGATAGCTGCTCCAAACAAGCATTTTTTTTTCTGCTTCAAAAACACTCGAGTCTGCTCTAAAACAGTTATTTAGACGCTTTTATCCCTGCAAGTAGCCAGCATACCTTACTGTCCAAATAACTTAGGTTCATGAAGTGGTAGTTGGGGCAACTTGGCGATTGCGTGACTGCTTCGCACTAATGAAGCAAGTGTAGAGCACCACACAGCTGCTTGTTTCAACTAAGCTTTATTTGCTTAGCGGCCTGGATTGTGTTCGCAAGAAATGAGTAAAACCCACACATGGTATCACTCGTATGTTCTCTTATCCCACTGTGTCCGAATACATAATTTCTCCATTTGGTGAGGATACACCAACTATATAAATGTCTGTGTGCGGTCCATTGCCTTCGGCAACGACAAAATGATTTTGCTATAAACGCGCACTGTCTGACAATGCTCATATCTTGCGTATATGTTTCTGGCACTTTCATCCACAAAGCGTAGTTGGAAGTTATTGCTTATTGTTCTATAGCAGAGCCAAAAATTATTTTCGAGGGGGGGGGGGGGGGGTGTAAACACTGTCCATGTTTGTGTGTATATTTGCAGATGCAAAATTCAACATTGGAGGCTAGGTTTTGATCCCCCCAGGTACACCATTGTGCGTGTTCTGTTTTTTTCTTTTATACTCATTACGTCTGTGCTGTGAAGTGTTAAAAATGCAGTGTATGTAAACACGTGATGTATGCAGTGTGTGCAGTGTAAACTGCTACATTACGTATGGTATTTTGATTGAAACACGAAAATGAAGGGCTGAGTAATGCGCATAATACCGTTTCCACTGCCTTCTGTTTGGATCACATTGGTGTGATTCTGACTCTGAACGTGTAGATCAGAGCCAACCTTCTCTTTCTCCTCCCTCCCCCATTCCATATAAGCGCGTGTACTTGGTCTGTGTTTGTCACTCTTGCTTCGCTCCCGTTCAGATGAGTTGCAACGGCAACGTCGGCACCAGTTGAAGCAGCATTCCAGCCTCTGCCGAGATCGTCGCAGAACAAGGTGATCCTGAGCTCCGGGTCAGTGCAAGCCAAGTGTCCGCATTGACCTGCTCACCCCAAAGTCCGGAACCCTTTTGTCGAAGCCCAGCATTTGTGTCGAGCTGCAGCTTCGGCTACCGAGAGACGTGAGTCTGCGGCGAGGGTAGCGAGGCTTTCGAGACAACTGCAGCAACTGGCAACTGACGGAGCGACCGCACGCGAGACTTTCTCAACAACGCACAAACACAATGCAATGATAACACAAACACTAAATACAAACTGCACACACTAACCGAAACGCCGAGTGAACGTAGACGGAAACTTTGTGTGCGCCCCCAATGCTGTTTCACATCCCCTCATGGTTCTCTTTAGAGGGAGACGGTGTAATTTTTTAATCAGAGATTTGCACAACTCGTGACAAATTGTTTTATGTCATTCATTGATTCTAGCAATGAATGAGCTTATTGACGTAGAAGCTTATCCCCTTTTAAAACCTGAAAGCCATTTATTAAAGCAATATGCAGAGAGAAACAAAAAAATAATTTAACATTCAGCATAGGCGAGCCATGCCAAGCAAACTAGTGGCATGGCTGTGAACGTGATATGCTGGGTGATTTTTCATCCCCAGTGTTCCCTTTAGACTTGTGTAGTACTCATGAGTTGAAATACAGTATCAAGTATTTCAATATCGTAACTCCCGTGAGTGATTTCGTGACATAACTGCATCAGTTTGCTGCGAATCTAGAGACTAGAGGCTATATTAGCTCTGATATCAGGGCAGGAGCCGATACATAATATGCAAATATGTCATGAACTGAAGATAGAAGTGAAAGCATGTGCTCTACATAGCCCTTGATTCTTGCATCTGAATTCATGAGTACTGTACATATAAAACGTATTGCGTCATGCAGCCTCAAATATAGATGTGTGACAGTGTGGTCTTTCAACTGTACGGCTGATTCTTCTCTCATAAGGTTTTTTTTTTTTTTTTGTGGTGTTCTTCATCAACAGTTGGTAGTGTTGTAAAATGTATGCACAAGAAGAGTTATAATAGTGCTTTCATTTTGAGAGGGAACTGTATTTTCCACTAAATGCTTGGTTGGCTTGTTTTTGTGTGCTGATATGAAGTCATTGATCACCCAGTGGCCAGCTAAGAACTTGGATCCAAACTCAAGAATGTGCCGGTAGGATTTTTCATGCCCCATATAAACGAACGATGGGCAGCTTACGTAACTTGGCTGCTGGAAAAGTTTCTGCAGGCTGCTCAATAGTTGAATACAAGTAGAACAGGCTCCTGTTTGCAAGGCAGAGAGAAAAATATTTCGGCAAACTTTGCTAATGGCTTATGCATTTCCACCCCACTCTACTTCTAGGAGATCTTGCACCTTTGTCTGGTGTGCTTATTTCTCTGGAGATTGTGGCTTTTGAAATAAGCTTTTAAACTGCGAAATTTCATGTGTTGTTTGACCTACCGCTTCGTGGATGGCATTGCGTAGCTTCAATTGAATTTGCGCCATAAGAACGGACACCTAAATTACATTGTGGTCTGGTCGTGATCACTAATGCTCTGGCGACTTTTGCTACATCTACCCTTGTTTGAAGCATCGAATTGCCACCAACTACTGTTGTAGTATTGACTTCTCCCATCACACATCTGGTTGGTCTAGAAAGCTGGCATTAATTTCGTATATTTTAGCTAACATATATGCCATCTTGAATAGTGAAGGGTTGTGTTCACATTTCTGCATACCATTTGTATACATAGAAGCCCTTGAATGTGATCTTAAACTCCAGGAGGTTCGTCAACCTCTTGCACAAGGTAACATGTGTATCCTGGGAACGATAGATCTTGTTCAGATGCGTCTCAGCCTTCAGCTTGGCCCATCTGGTGTGCTTCTGTTCTTTTCCACACGATATTGTGTAATCCCATCTCCTTTCAACACCTCAACACAGCGGGCAAAGCCTGAGGGCTCACTTCTGGGCCTTCCTTACGAAGCAACCCAGACTTTCTTAATAATACACTGGAAGGAAATCTTGGGCAACTGTGTATGGGAGTTGCAACACATAGGCAGTGCTTCAGCCAACGTGAGACTGATGGGTATTACACGTATCTGAGCTTCGTTCTTTAGGCTCCTTGTTGCCTGCAGCTGCATTGTCACAAAATGATGTTCAGCAAATGTCCAGCAGTTAAACTTCACCCCTCGAACTTTTAGGCTCACCATTTCAAATAGGGCCATGACGTTCACAATGTTCTATTGTTTTATCAGAAACAAAACCAAAGCACATTGATAGACAAAACCACAGCTGCATTTGAAGCAGGAGACACAAAGACTAGGCAAATTCATGTACCATCCATCATTCTCACGGTCACTGAACAATCGCAGCACTAGAGCTCGCTCCAGTAAATATTGTAGGAAACTATGAGGTGGCGTGAGAGTTTGTATCTTAAATGTTAAGATTTGGGTGTGGGGCTGAACGTGTGATGCATTTTGCTCGGAGTTCCTGTACTTTAAAGCAAGCGACAAATTTTAGAAGGTCACAAGTTAAGCAAATTTGGTGCATGTTCAGTGTGTACGGCACCCACAGATTGAAACACAACGTTGAAACTCTTAATATGATCACTCATACGTGGAATTTGTCGAAATAAGTGTCGTGTTTTACTATTTATATATTTATTTACAAGATACTGCATGCTCAGAACAGAGCCCCTGCAGAAGTGATATCAAGTGTGAATGAATCATAATCATTTGTTCGAGTAAAAAAAAGAAAGCTTTTAAATCAAAATAAGTAGTGAATGAAATGTATGCACACACGTATAACTGACATACTCAAACACACACGTGTACATAAAGCACTTCATAATCAATAGTAATTTATATGCATAATTCAATAGAAAATATTTAAAACAAGTATATGCACATATATAAATATAGGCACCTATATATGCATTCATACATTAACCACGTGATGCAGCACTAAGGAAACTATCACACAAACATGCTATGAATGTCGCCACCAAAGGCCAGGTTTGCTTTGATGTAAGTGTTTGATTCGAAATGATGTTGATACAACACAAACTGAAGATGATGGAAACCAAAGTATGTGCATCGCTTAAACCTAGCGAAATTATTGCATTTTGGTGTGCCAGCACTGCACAAACCTGTTTTATTTTCATCATAAAATGGCGCACATGTGCGAGGAAGAAAAGAAAGAATTAAACGAGACGAGCACTGACTATTCGGCACACAACATATAGCGTTCGACGAAGGATCATCGCACGATACAACATAACCGTATCTGTAGGCTACAAACTAGTGATGGTTTGCTTAAGTTCAGCCAGAGAATTACATTCTACATCCTAAATGCCGTCTGAAAGGCCCATTTCATTTTCCACGAGGTCAAGTCGGGTCTGGCCGATGATTGCTCCAACGCTTTACGCTCTTTGTAATCTGAAATGCTGCGATAATTTTTGTGATGGGGGTCCCCCTGTTGTTAGTTCGTTACAAAGCAGGATAATCACAGCAGGAAGAGCTAAAAGTGTAAACAAAGAAGTAAAAAAATGCATTCAATTCACAATGAAAGGTGAAAAGAAAAAAAGTAATTTTACGAGAACAAAACATGATACCAAATTTCAAAATTTGTAATAATAAAAAAGAATGAGGCAATGATAAAAATAAATCACAAATTATCAACAATGTTTTCATTAACAGTGTGTTTATCATGTTAAGTTTAAAATAATGAAATGTACGAAATGACTTGACGGGGATATGATTTTAAAGATGAACACCACAGAAGTGAGCAGTAAATCTGCCATAGTTCAGTCTGATTCTAGGTAAAAGAAGGTCATTATGTTCTGAACGTCAGGTATATTCTTCTTGTTGAGGATATGACAAGGAATTTTTATTTATTTATTTGCAATACTGCCAGTCTCTACTGAGACCATAGCAGGTGGGTACTCTGTACAGATGCTAAGATTGCTCATCATAATAAAACAACTGTAATACAGAACATAAAAGCAACATGGCACTTTGTACGTTAGCAATATTTACACAACATAATAAACAAAATACAAATCCATGCAAAAATGGCAAGTTTAACAATAAGGGCACTTAAATGGCTGTTGACAGAACATACAAGTAGTACATACTCGTTTCATTACCATTGTCACTGGGTATTTAAAAAAGCTAAGAATTGTTTTCAATTTATAATTCAGACTGAGGCAGTGACTTAGTGTTGGTGATGTGAGGGGCCAACATGTTACATTCGCGAATAGCAACCAGAAAAAAGAATATTTAAACACATCAGTCTTGCATTTGTATTGTACTAATGTGTGTGTATGTTTGTGTCTTGTGGCTCGTGTTTGTGAACAAGATACGTAATTTGAAATGTCTATTTTAAAATAATTGTGCAGGAGTTGGTAAAAAAATTTTAGACGTGCCTGTTTTGCTCGTACTTCTAGCATAGGAAGTTTAGAAAGAGTTGGCAGACTAGTGGGTGAGTGTTCACGTTTATGTTTGTTGTGGAAGAATCTTATGGCCTTCTTCTGTTTTGCTTCAATTTTCTTTGTGCTTGTGTGGATGTGAGGAAACCACACTGTACTTTTGTGTTCGGGGATAGGCCTGAGGAATGTTTTGTAGGCTAGGAGCTTTGTTGGCAATGTTGCCATTTGAAGTGATCTACGAAGAAAAAGTAATTTTTGTATGGCAGATGAAGTAATGTTTCTAATGTGCTCATCCCACCTTAAGTCGGACGTAATTGTTAAGCCTAGGTATTTATGTTTGTGTACTGTGCTCAGAGCAGTGCCATATATAGTGTAGCAAGAGTTTGAGGGCTCTCTCTTTCTCGTTATTGTCATGCAAGCAGATTTTTTTACATTGATTGTCATCTGCCAATTTGAACACCATTCAGAAATAGCAGAGAGTGATTTGTTGAGCGAATAGTGATCTTCGTCATTTCTAATTTTTCTATAAATGATACAGTCACATGTAAATAACTTTTATTTTACAGTCAATATTAGTAGATATGTCATTGATATACATGAGAAATAACAAGGGCCCGAGCACGGAACCCTGGGGCACTCCTGACGTAACCGGTACAATATTTGATGCAATGTTTTCGACAACAAAAAACTGAGACCTATTAGACAAAAACTCACGCACCCAAGCAACAGTTTTTCCGTCCTCGATAATGTTTTGTAGTTTAGCGATTAGCTTGGTGTGACAAACGCAATCAAACGCTTTTGAAAAGTCAAGTAAGATTACGTCCGTTTGGCTGTGATTGTCAATACCTAGTGCGAGATTGTGTATGACCTCAGTCAGCTGCGTTGTGGTCGATAAACCCCTACGAAATCCATGCTGGTTAGGGGACAGGATGCCCTCGTTTAAAAAAAAAATTGTTAAATGTTTTAAGACTATATGCTCGAGTAGTTTGCATACCATGCTCGTTAAAGATATTGGTCTGAAATTGGATTCAATGGATTTATCTCCCGATTTATAAATTGAAATAATTTTTGCTATTTTCCAATTTTCTGGTAGTCTTGATGTTGAAAGTGATTTACGGAAAATACTGCCGAGATATCTGCTACACCATTCTGCGTACCTTTTCAGAAATTAGTTAGGTATATTATCCGGACCACACGCTTTCTTAGTATCCAGAGCAAGCAGAAGATTAAGAATACCAGTGTCTGTGATAACGAGAGTGTCCATCACAGACATCGCACGTGGTACCGATTCTGGCAAGACGTCATTATCTCTTGTAAAAAAGTGAATGAAAGAACTGGTTATATCTGTTGGCTTTGTCAAATTTTTCAAGTGACGGTAGTTGAGTGGTGAGTGTGTTCTTTCGGCGAAAGTGGTTCCAAAATTTTTGTAGATTACTTTTGAGAATGCTGGGGAGTACAGTATTGCGTGTTGTTTGGCTTCCTTGGATTTTTGCTTAAAGTTTTTTGCAGCAGGTGCAAGTCTGGCAGTGCTAACTAAGTCATTTCCGGCAGCCTTGTTAACTTTCCGTAATCTTTTGAGTTGGCGCTTTGCGTGTATTACTTCACGAGAAATCCACGAGTTGTTTTTTAATGTCTTTTTCAGTTTGACAGGAATAAAATTTGTTACACAGTGTGACACTATGTCTTTAAAGCGCAACCAGACAGCATTTACAACAGTGAAAGGATCTTAGGCCAGTGCCAAAAACTCTTGGTATTCATTAGCTAGATAGGTTTGTATGTGGTCGTCGTCAGCTTTATCGAAATGGATTATGGTTTGGGCAGCAGTTTGCACTGATATTTCATAGCCTAGAGGTAAAATACACATAGGAATATTATGGTCGGATATTCCTTCTATTACCTCAACATTCACCGGTTCTAAAAGAAAATTACTGCTTAGCAAAAAATTAGGTCGAGTATACTCTGACACTCGCTTTGCTCTCTTGTGAGGCTTTCCATGATTTGGCAAAGGTTAAAGTTTAACATCATGTTGAGAATAAGAATACTATCTAATATATTAGGTAGTATATTAGATAGTATTTCTTGCCATTGTGAAACGTATATTTTGCGATGAATGTGACTGTATATGTGACTGAGTGGGTAGGATGCGAAGATGCCAATAGATAGCTAGGGAATGGTAAAGCAATGGGCTAAAAGTCATTACTTTTATCGCCTGGTTTTGTAAACGTTGAAGTGATTTTATATTAATGGCACATGTATTACTCTATGATGATAAGCCGTATAATACATGGCTATTAAGTAAAGCAAGATAAATTGAGATTAGAATATGAGGTTGAAAAAATGCATGTGTTTTGAGATAATGCAGATATCAAATGAAACCTTTTTTATTAGTGAGTTGGCATATATTGTATTTAAGATATTTATCGAGAGTAACACCCAGGAATTTAACATTATCAGATGCCAGTGCTACATATAATTACTTAATGAGAGAGTTATGAAAAAAGAAATTACAGTTTGTGGGCTACAAAACAGTACAAAAGTTGTTTTAGTGAGGTCTGGTTGAAGAAGTTTATTTATACACCATGATTACACGTTGAGATACGAATTAAGAGTTTCTAGAAGTGCACTCGGCGATTTATGTGAGTAAATAGTCGTGTCGACACGACCGTTGTTTACTCACCTGTATTACTGACCTGTATTAGCATACAGTGAGCACTTAGAAGAGGTAAGCATATTACGTAGGTAAGTCATTTATGAATAGTTGAAACGAAAGGCCTAATATAGAGCCATGGGTAGTGTGTCAGTTAACTAATTTAGTTGACAAAATTCAGACATTAAGATATACTCCTTGCGGCCTGTTAGACAGGTAGCTGCAAAGAAGTTTCGGAGGTGTGCCAGGAGTATAAAAATACTGGAGCTTATTGAGAAGTATAGAATATTAGATTAGATAGTATTCTTTGTCATTATGAAATATATATTTTGCGATGAATGTTTTGGGACTGCTGTATATGATGAGCAACAGTCTATGATAAAACAACTGCTGAGTGAGTAGGATGCAAAGATGCCCAGTTTCAAATGCTTCTGTTGAATCAATGAATATGGCTCCCGAAACAAACTATTTGCTCATACATTTTTCAATGTTATCCATGAAGGTAATTGATACCTGTTTCATTAAATGACAATTCCTGGGACAGAGAGAGAAAATTAAATTTGTTTAGATAGTACATCAAACAACTGGAGAGAACCTTTTGAAGGACTTTGCTAAAAAATTCCTAAATGCCAAGTGGGTGTCAACGTTCCCACGAGAACTTTTTTTGAACAGAGGAATTATTTTGCCATGTTTTAACAACTCTGGAAGTATTCTTGTTCTGGAGATTTTGTTAGAAATATCTGCAAGATCTAAAGATACGTATGCAGCAATCAGTTTTATTCTAGAAGGCTGGGTAGAATCCAGGCTGTTGTCATAGCTTGGAGAGAAGAAAAGACATGATAAACATCTGAAGAAACTGGACAAAGAAAGACCGAGGGCTATGTGAAAAAATGCCGCCATATCCACGAAGTGAATGATGATGAGTGGGCGAAGCTCCGGAGGTAAACCTGGTAAACCATGAATCCTCCGTACATTTTGTCCACTCGATTTTATTGCAACGCTCCCCCTAGCGTACGTCGCTGCACTATATCGAACGATGACACGCGCCATATGTGGCATCATTCCTATTTTTAACACCTCGCATCTTTCATAATCAACTACACGTACCGCCGTCTAGTTTATAACATCTTGCATCTTTTGGACGGACGGACGGACGGACGGATGGATGGATGGATGGATGGATGGACGGACGGATGGATGAACGGATACGGCTGTACCCTTTAGATCGGGCGGTGGCTAGCGTAATACTTAGAACTGAACGAGAGGTGGCTACATACAGGGGACGCACAGCCCACGCCTTAAGGAGCTTCGCTCCTAAAATGAAGTGGAAGACTAGGGGAAAGTGTATTCTGGCACAAGACAAAATACATACCAAGATATCACGCTTGCTAAACAGTGGCGCTTCCGGTGGAACATTTATGAAGCCGTAGCCAGCAAACACTTGCTAGTCTGACAATTGGAGCGAGTATCGTAGAAGTGTAACTTAAAAAGATGAAAGTTTAGGTTGGTAGGTACTCTATACTGGTTATTATGCAAAGAACGTCTGACAAGGACAATGGCAGATTGGAACAAGCGCTTCAACATTTTGCTGCACCCCTGCCTGATTACTGGCCTATATTGCTGTCTTGACACAAAAGCACTTATTTGTACGTCACGCTTGTTCCTGTATTCCATCGTCCCGTGTCATCTATACTTCAACTTCGTATCATGGCCCATGCATGTGGATCAATTTGCAGATTACGAAAATCAACTTGCAGATTGCCATGTGTAGTTGTTGCACTCTTAAGCATTTAAATGAGCTTTGTGATCTTTTATTCTGCATGGTGGTATTGACGAAAAGTTGATTACAGCCTAAGAATAAATGCAAGCTCAGCTCACAGAGGTGAACGTCCCACCCATGCCAGAATCAGCATACATGTCGTACGTCTCACCGATTTCACGAATTTCAGACATATCACTTTCCCGTGCAGGCCTGCGTTCATTTCCTAGTTTCCGGTTTAAAATTTTACATTTTCGCAAATTTTATAAAAAAGTTTGACTTCATTCCACTGCAAAACATAACGTTGTCACAAGTAGCAACAAACTTTCAATTTGCAATATGTGTAGTGTGTGCATTACCATCGGAAACGTCCTTATCGGTACAACGGAAATCGAAAGTTGTTGCTTTGTTGCGCAGATAAATGACAGGCGAGCTGCAGTATTGGAGGCAGAGCGTGTATTTATTCTTAGGTTGCAACCGATTATAGACAATCTTAAACTGCCACACAGAGAAATAAAACAGGTATCTGACTTCGAGGTGTATAGCTTGGAACATAACATCATTTTGTCTAATATAAATTGTTTTTTTTTTTCACATGCTTTTTGAGCTGCAGCTCCAGTGCTTTCCTGAGTGCATCTGTGTTGGCAGAATCTAGTTTGGCAGCAAATTTTCTATAGTTGTGCAGTTCTCTCACAAATTTTCCACTCAAGTAAGAAACGAAACTGGAAAGTGTTTTTAACAGGCGAGGCACAGAGCAACAACAACAAAAACAAAAAACAAAGCGAAAGTACATTTTGCCTTTTCGCTCGTCAACAGCTATCCTGTATTGGCGTTAGAAGTTTGACATCAATAAGTTGATGACGGACTTGTAGCAGACGACGGCGCCATGATACTTTATAACTACGTCTTCAGACAGAAACGAGCAGATATATAGGCTGATGGACACGGCGAGACGCGCTCTGCGGATGCCATGCGCACTTTGGCCAGCCGCATTCCTCACGGCGCGAGGCGACGAAACCAGAAACAGCTGACGGCGCGCGTTCGATACGGCGTGTGCACGTGCTGTCGTCGGCGTTCGACATTCTCTTTCCTACGCGGCGCAAGTGGTCGGCGCCTCTCAGGTTCGCTTCCCGAAGCGAGCGCGTCTCTTCTTGATCTTTTCGTTGCGCGAGCGGCCAGCTCGCCCCATTTGTGCTCTCTTTCTTTATTTCCTTCGTGCCGAAAGTGGAGCTTTGAATGTCGGCACGTTGTGCTGCGGCTGGTAGCAGACGACACCGAGAGCAGACCGGACACCGTTACCTTGGCCTGCGATTGGCCGAGGCGCCTTAATTATTCATAAGACCCACGGCGAGGCTTCTGTGTGTGTGTGTGCAGCCGGGGGGGAGCGCCAGCAGTTTGCAAGGGCATCATGTCGGATCGGGAAAGCGTCGATGAGCAACATCAATCCCAAAGTACGTACGGCTTCTCTTTACTTCATCCGCCGCCCGCCTCGCGTTCGGCTGCACGGCCATGGCACCGCTCGGCTCGCCGACTGCCCGACCGGCGCTGTTCTTTTTTCGACCGGGCGGCGAGCTCCCGTCTCCCGCGTACGATGCCGCGGTAAGATGGCCGTGTCAGATAGGAGCGTGGCTGGCGACGGACTCTCGCAAACGCTGTCATTTTTGACGCCTTTGGCGTCGTTGCCGGGGCCCGGGCTCAGGCAGCTTCACTGTCCCGTGGCTCTCGTGCCGCTATAGACGCCTCGTCGCCGGAGTTGAAGGCGTTAAGCCTAAAACACCCGTACTTTGCGGCCGTCGGCATCGGAGGGGCAGACGTCTCGCGCAGTACGCTGCGTTTCATCGCTGCCCTGCCGTCTCGTGTGTTCGGGACGGAAATTAGAACGCTGCCGGCGTCATGCCCGTTTGCTATCGATGCCTGCTACATGCTGCAATTGTAATTGACACGAACGGGCGCAGTGTGCGTGAGGAACGAGTCGCATATGCATCCGCGGTGCCAACCGATCGCGCTTTGCATTTTGAATTGGGAGTTTGTGAACAAGCGTGGCCTTGTGTGTTTTTTTTTTTTTAATTCCCGTGGCGAGTGCACGAGTTGGTTCGACGTTACCGCGTTATGTGATCGGCTAGATATCCCGGTTTGTGGCCAAATCCGCGTCGTGCTCGCAGTCTTGTAGTAAGCTACCGTGCGCGCCTGTGAAAGCGTCTTGAACGGTCGGCGAATGATGTAACGTCGTGTCTGACATTTTATTGTTGTCCAGGGGAGTGTTGCCTTCAAACGAGGTACACAATCGCCGCCAAGTACGCTGCAGTAGGGCTGCGATTGTTAGCGAACGCGTTTGAATGGCACCCTCCCTCCTCTCCTTTCCAGAGATCGCGTGTCGGGTTGCGATCCGCGCTTGTCCTGTCGTCTAGGCCGCCCTCGACCGATGCGGTTGCCTTTGCAACTTGGAAGGCGCACGGGAGGCGCGCCACACTTGCTGGCCACGCCGCTTCACAGCTGCGATGCGAGCGATCATAGCCTCCTCGCATAGCAACACACGCGCTCAGCATCCATTCATATGTGTCGTCTCGACGCCGTCTCGCCGGGGAAATCGATCGGCGCGCCACCGGCGGAGAATTCTGCGACGGTCGCGCGCGTCAATACACACAAAAAAAACTTTCGCTTTCAGTCTCTCATCTGCGGTGCTGTATGATCCGTCAGCCTCAGTTATCAAGTTTTTACAAAGCAGTTGTGTTTACACATACCGGACGAAGGAGCTTTGTGTGTGTTATGTGATGGTTGACTTTGGGAGTGCGGACCCGGCATGGTGGGAGGGAGTCCAAATCTTATTTCTTTTTTTCATTTTAATTGGCTCCTTTGGCGCTGCTAGCATATCGTTCTTTTTCCTGTGATCGCGCCGCCGCTATCGGCAGCGTGCCGGATGCAATCTCAAGTAACCTAAGAGCAGACCGTTGCCGCGTCCTTCAACAGTGCATGCTATCGTATCTTGTAGTAGACGCCACTTGCTCTTGAGTCGGTGCGGGTAGGAGCATCGCGTTTGCATATGTGCTTTGGAAGTGACGATCTGGCCTGTACGTTCGAGTTCGTTGCACGAATAGCCCAGAAGTTCTTTACCTCTCGCTCTAACTATGCCAGACAAGCGGGTGTGGGAAAACAAATAATTGAAGGAATAAAAGAGCGTTGCCGGCTGGCTGTCGTGTTGCCGTCTTGCTGACAGGGTAGTTCGCGTTGCGTCTATGGCATGGCGCCACCTCCCCTGGATGTGCGCACTGATGGCGCTGTGTGTCGTCTGCTCGCTCGAACTGCCTTAGCGAATCGTCAGAAATTATGACATACGTTGTGTGTTGACACCGGCCTGTTGGTCCACCTCTAGAAGTTCGTTGAAAGCCTGTTGAAGTGAGCTACAGAAAGTGTGTAGTGGACATTGATATCGCTGCGTTCTCGTTTTTCTTGGGTCGTTTTAGTTGGGCTCAAGGGCCATGATGAGGCGTTTGCTATTTAGCTTATCTCGCGTCTTAATCATCATTATCACTTGTACAGTTAACACCCTTCATTTTTGCACTCTACATTTTTTACACTTCATTGGAGCGCGCGTTTTTTCGGCAATTTTTGCGCCCTATTACATAGTACCATCCTAAATCAGTGTCACAATTAACACATCCTCAGTCATGGCGCTTTTTGGCCAAACATGGCCCTTACGCCACTGAAAACGACCTCATCATCATTGGCCAGTTTTTAAGATGTTGAGTGTTATGCGTCGACAAGCTCGCCTTGAAGCCCTTGTTCCATAAACTCAAACATAGACTCCATGATGCCGCGGGCAGTTCGCGCCAGGTTTCGCATTTCAAACGCTAGATAGCCGATTGAGCCATATTTTGGCGTTGTTGCGTCGGCAGTAAACATTTATTGAGCAAACGTGTGATGGGAGTTCTCCCTTAGTCTTGGCCGATCCATTCTTGGGTTGTAACAAAGGCATAAAAATCAACGAATACACGCGGGAACAAGCTAGCTGGGCGTGTTGCAGTATCGTACCTTCGTCAGCCAGTGGTTCTCAAGTGGTCCGTGAAGCCATTTTAGGGTGTTCGCGATACCCATTCTCGAGAAGAAAAAAAAAAAACGCGATTTTTGAGGCACAGTATGTTACGTAACAGCGGCCTTTTCTAATGTTAGCTATGCCTCACCGCACAATACACCTGCATTGCGGTGAAGCTATTGTGTTTCGCGTTATTTGTGAGATGATTGTGGAGGTTTTGTTGTAATTTTCTACGACGTATGGCAGGCTAGCATAATTTCTTTAGGCTTGCATATTTGACGAGCAAGTGTTAGTACATATTTCAAATCTACCGGAAGAAGTGGGGAGGAGAGGGGTGCTTGCTCGGGATTTTATGGTATCTGGTTATGTTAACGATTATTTTGCGTGTGATAGCTTAAATTTATCGTTTTTCTCTTTTTCCTTTACTGGAATGCCACTCCTGTTTTTAACGTTCATTTTATGTCATCCGTTTCTTTTTCTGTCGTCTCGCTGCTGTTTCTTGTATCATTCAAAGTGCGAGCCGTTTGGCAACGCTATTTTGTTCTTTTATTCTTCCAAATTTTGTCGTGCCTACGTTGTGGTACTAGAAACCTCGTCAGGTGGCCTTAAACGTCACCTTTCGTCTCCTACGTCACAGCATTCACGTATTGTCAACCTCATAAATAAATGAATAAATAAATAAACATTGCGCAGATGCTAGCACATATGCCTCGTCTGCGCATTCTGAGGTTTTGAAGGAAGGGACATGTACCTTTTGGAAAAAAATTGAACTTATATATATTGTCATAACAAAGCAGTGTGGCGGTCATAATTAATCGTTATATCTGATATTTGTTGTAACTAAAGCCTTCGGCCATTCGACTGATGAACGCGTACTCTCGACACCAGAGTTTGCTCACTGCGGAAAACATTTGAAAGACAACTAACATGTCAGAAATATTTTAGGCATTGTATACTTTATTTTTTCTCAGTAGCACAGTATAGCGAAATCTATTGAAAATTGCAACGGCTTTGCATGATCAACACGCAATGATAGAAGTTGCTGTCGATCGGTGGCAGTGTTGTGACACGAGAATGTCTAATGTTGTCAGCTGGAACGTCAATTATAACCAGTGGATAACCAAGGCAAGCAAAGTGTATGGGGCGTAAATTTTTTTGTTAAGTGATGTCAAGTGATGAAAAGACCGACTTGCCACCGGTCCTGCGACGTTCGTGTTGTAGTGCTTGCATTGTGCTCCCCACTCGCCATCGGAAGGTCGCAGGTTCGCTCCCTGCAGTCGTCTTCTCGTCCACTTTAGTTTCTTCATCCATACATCACGATTGCTGCAATTCACGTAAAAATGGTATACAATTCACGTCCCTGTACCATCCTCGGTTTCATTATCTGTATCAGGCATGCGCTCTCTGTGCTGCCTGCCTTATCACGATAGCACTGCTATCACACATTTTGCCAATATAAGAGCGTGACAATAAACCCTGGGGGCAGTCTTGTTCCTGCCATCATGTAGTTGCCTTGATATTTACTTGACCAGCATTGAAAACAGTACATGGTGTCAGAAGTGGTCACTTCGGGTCAAAGCTTTGTCCGGTCTCGGTAGAACCCCATCGATGGAAATACTCAAGGCAGTACCACGCCTGCAGCTGACCGGCAACCTCTCCGAGCAATGGAAATGCTTCAAACAAAAGTTCGACCTGTTCATTGTGGCGACCGCAGTGAAGGACCAAACCCGAAGTGAAGCCGCAAAAACGGTGCTCCTTCTTAGTGTCGCTGGTGACAAAGCTCTCGACGTGTTCAACACGTTCAAGTTTGAAACACAGGAAGACTACAAGACAGTCGTTGAAAAGTTCGAAGCGTATTGCTCTGAGGTAAGCAACGAAGTGCATGAGCGGTATCTGTTTCGCTCAAGGAAGCAGGCAGAAGGGGAACCGTTCGAAAAATTTCTTTGAGCCCGGAAAAAGCAAGCTGCGCAGTGCGATTTCGGAGAACAGCAGGGTTCAATTATCCGGGATCAAATAGTGTTCGGCACGAATAACTCAAACTTGCGCGAAAAAAACGCTTCGCGAAGCAAAGCTGATGTTAGGGCAAGAGAAGAATTTTGCAAGGTTGCGGAATCTGTGGCGCAACGAAACGATGTTTGGAGGGCAACGGACGGCCACATTGACGGTATTGCGGGGCGTGCACCGCCACCGGGAAGCAGAAGCGCCCAAGATGGCAACAAGCAGTACCGCTGCACAAGGTGCGATCGGCGACACAGACCAAGGCAGTGTCCTGCGTACGGCAAGAAATGCAACATAAGCCACCTGCCCAATCATTTTGCCGTGTGTTGTCAACGGATGTCCGAAATTGCTGAGGTCAGAAAAAACGACTGCGATGATGACTTCAACATCCTGGAAGTGGGCGTTGGCAATAAAAAAGCCAGAGACTGGATAGTGGAAGCTGAGGTCGCGGGCAAGAAAGTCTCCTTCAAGGTTGACACAGGGTCACAGGCCAGCCTGTTACCATTTTCGGCGTACTGGAAAATACGTGCTGTGGGACCCTTGACTGCTGCTACCTCAGTGCTACGGGCCTACAACTGAGGCATCATAACACACTACGGAGTGACGTCGCAGAAAATAAAAGTAACAAATGCTTGCAGCACAGTGCAGTTCTTTGTCGTCAAGCATGGCAATCACGCAATACTAGGACTGGACGCGAGTGAAGCCTTAGGCCTTTTTCAACGCACCGTAGCTACCGTAAGCGCCTTAATAGACTACGAAGCCTTGACGAATTTCCAGCACCTCTTCCAGGGACTAGGCTGCTTGAAGCAACCATACAGCATGATCCTGCAGTCAACAGCGGTTCCTGTCGTTCAACCAGCGCGGCGTATTCCCTTGTCCCTGCGCAGCCCTCTTCAAGATTAACTACGAAGGCTGGAGCGTGAGGGCATCATCATAACAGAGAACAATCCCACGGACTGCGTAAGTCCTTTGGTTACTGTCAAAAAAAAAAAAGGACGGCAGAATTAGAATTTGCATGGATCCCAGAAAAATCAACGAGCACATAAAAAGAGAGCACTTCAAGCTCCCAAGGCGTGAAGATATGGAAGGGGAATTGGCGGGCGCCACAATATTTAGCTGCTTGGATGCATATTCCGGCTTTAACCAGGTCCCACTTGACGTACAGACATCCAAAATATGCACTTTTTCAACTACTTTCGGCAGGTACCGCTACTTTCGATTGCCCTTCGGCATTTCTTCAGCGCCTGAAATTTTTCAAAGAACAATGAGTATTTAAGAGCCTTACAGGTGTACACGTGTACATAGATGATATTTTGGTGTGGGGAGCAAACAAACAGAAGCATGATCGCAGACTGATTGCTGTCTTGAAAGCAGCCGAAAAAGCTGGTTTAACGTTCAACGCTAGAAAATGCAGGTTTGGTGTTACGGAAATTCAATTTCTTGGCGACATCATCGGACCTGAAGGCATTTCGCCAGACCCAAAACTTGTGAAAAGCTTGCTTGAAATGCCAGAGCCAAAGAACAAAAATAATGATCAGCGCATGCTCGGTGTGCTCAACTACTTCGCCAAGTATGTGCCGCGCCTATCTGAGCGAACTGCGCTTCTCCGGGCGCTTATCAAAGTGCACTCAGCATTTGAGTGGACTGAAAACCACAGAAGAGAGTGGAAATGTATCACACAGGCTTTAACCACGACACCTGTCCTCGCTATCTTTGATCCCCAAAGACAGTCCAAAATAACATGCGATTCATCAAAAGACGGCTTGGGTGCAGCACTTTTGCAGTGTTACGATGGTGATGAGTGGCGCCTAGTGGCATACGCTTCCCGTGCTCTAATGCAAGCTGAGCAGCGCTATGCGCAGATTGAGAAGGAGATGCTCAGCATTTCGTTCGGCTGCGACAAGTTTCACCACTTCGTGTACGGTCACAAAGTTTTGATTGAGACTGACCGTAAACCGCTCTTATCTATTGCTGCGAAGGGTATCTGTGACATGCCTCCTTGCCTTCAGAGATTTTTTCTGAGGCTTCTGAAGTATGATTTCTGTTTGCAGTTCGTACCGGGAAAACATCTCGTCTTGGCCGACATGCTGTCAAGATCATGCCTGGCTAGTTCTGAGGACAGCGCTGGAGCTGTGGGCGACGTGGAGGTGCACGCAGGGCATGTTCTGGGCTATTTCGTCACAGATGCGACTCGACGGAAGCTGGAGCAAGAAACTGCGAATGATGGTTACCTGAGCACTGTCATCTCCAGCTTGTGAAGTGGTGAGAACATGCAGGGTGAACTGAAGCCGTTTTCGTCAGAGCTTTCAGTCATAAAGGGCGTATTGCTAAAAGGAACGAAAGTGGTCATACCAAAAAGTATGCGACTTGAAATTCTTAGACGTATTCATGCCGGGCACCTAGGATTGCAGAAATGGAAATAAAGAGCACGACGTCTGGTATTTCGGCCTGGGCTCAGCAATGACATCACACTGCTGATTCAGAGCTGTCCTACTTGTTGCAAGTTTTCTTACAAGCAATCGAAAGAACCATTTCTCATGCGCCCAGTACCAGTATGAGCATGGATCCATGTGGGCGTGGACATTTTTTCGTTTGGAGGAAGGTCATGCATCGTCGCGTTCGACGCGTTTTCAAACTTCCCGGAAGTCCAGAAGCTCCATGACACCATTGCAAGAACAACAATTGCAGCACTGAGTGTATGTTTGCTAGGTACCGCGTGCCTCTGGAGGAATGCACGGATAACGGGCTGCAGTTTGCAAGTTATGAGTTCACAGAATTCGCAAAAAAATATGACTTCGCTGATGTCACATCAAGGCCGCACTTCCCACAGTCAAATAGTTTGGCTGAGAACGGAGTACAGATCCTGAAGCGCCTCCTCAAGAAAAGTGAAGATTGGTGCGAAGACTTCTCGTTAGGCTTGTTGGCCTACCGCTCTATGCCGCTTGTGGACGGCCGATCACCTGGAGAACTCCTTCAAGGTAGGCGTCTCGGGTCGAACGTACCGGACTTTGGCGGCCTACAGTCGACATCAGTTAAAAAGCATCATCAGAGCGACAGCGGAAAGCCCTTATCACCTTTGGGTAGAGGTGGGATCGTACGGCTTAGGGACTCAACATGGTCTCCGAAAGGTATTGTGATGGGAAGAACGTCTCCGAGGTCCTACGGTGTAGAAACGGAAGATGGTCGGGTGTTTAGACGTAACGGACGGCATCTCCTTCAGACTCGTGAACCGTGGACAGCGGACGTGAGTGATGATGATGGTGGTCCCTCCGAGACTAGGTCGGCTGAATGTGGGGCACCTGCATTGAGTAGCTCCATTGATGCTACATCGGGCCAGCCTACACCGCACACTCAGGTGGCGTCCGCCGGTGGTGTTCCAGTACCAGCTACACCACACCACGGGCAGTCTCCTCCCACTGGTCCCAAGAAGATCGGGTCGCACCACTAAGCCACCGCAGCGGCTTCGTTACGATGCGGCCTTTAATCAAATAACCTGAACTCATTCCTTACCCCTCAGAGGATGTATCAGGCATGCGCTCTCTGTGCTGCCTGCCTTATCACGATAGCACTGCTATCACACATTTCGCCAATATGAGAGCGTGACAATAAACCCTGGGGGCAGTCTTGTTCCTGCCATCATGTAGTTGCCTCGATCCTTACTTGACCAGCGTTGAAAACAGTACATTATCTGTTCGCTCTCACTGTTTCATTAAGGTTGTGCCAAACTTAAAAACGAGCCCTTACGTCATCCACTAACAATGTTGTGATACGAGAAAGCTTAAATGTCATTTCTATGTAGGGCATTCGGAGTGTTAAAATGACGTCAAGAGCTGCGCGCTGCTACACACGGCCGGATATGTAATGTCATTTCCAGATGATGACAATCGTGCTGATGCAAAAAGTAGAGTGAAAGAAAATAATTGGGGCACGTGCAAACAAAATGGCCACTATATAGTTGCCAGCTTACCTACCTCAAAACTTTATTTTTAAAAAAATCACGCATCTCTACGTAGTGAATTGTGACGAGTGGGCGAGGTGAAGCTCTGAATATCGTATCGGTGCGGAGCCGTACGTTACCCGAGTGTTGCGTCATATAATGTAAATTGAGCGACATTAAGTGCATACAGAAATGTGAATTCATTACACCTTCCAGCCGTTTTAGTCACTTCAGGGAGGATGTAGAAAATTGCTGGAGTGGAGGATAGGCCTCGAAAGTGAATCCAGGAATCCGCCGTCTTACCAGTGGCAAGAATACAATTTTAACATGGGCAATTTGTTTATGACACATAGTGCTCGACGCGTGCCTTTGTGTTACAGGCTTCCTTGAGAAGCCTCAACGTGCTGGGCACATTGAGGAAAGACCTGAGCCGCAGGCACCGATCAAGTAGGGATGATGAATAATTGCATCCTCGGCTTTTCCCTAAAAATTGGGATGATTCATGTCGTAATTGGTACCTTGCAAGTGGACTTGAATTAAATTCACCCCGAGATAGCTTACAATGAGCTCTAGGAAGGCTGCTCTTCCAGCTTTTGCTGCGACGGCTGCGTGTGCCGCGCAGGCCTGGCGCTTTTAACGCGAGAGTGTTGAAAAGCTCGTTTACCAGATGTCGGTGGTTGTGAGCGAAATACCGCGAAAGATGCCAATAAAGTGATAACAATATTCGGTTATAGTGAGAATTCGGTTATAGCGAATGTTCGTTGTAGAGAAAAATGCAAATAAAGTGATAACAATATTCGGTTGTAGTGAAAGTTTGGTTACAGCGAATGGTACATACAGGTTTTTGATCTAAAGCAAGAGTCACATAGCCTCCAAGACACAGGCCGCGTGTTGGCGATCTCGGAGGCCATAACAAGTTTCACAATGCCTCACAGATAGTAGCACATTGTCTAGCGTTTGCTGTTTGCTTAATCAACGCCTCTGGAAAAGCACAAGTTTTCCGCTATATGAGCATTTTCAGAGCTGTTTGAAAGTTCCTGTGTGTTTTTAGCGGCGATGACTGCACTATCCCACCACCTGCACCTTTTCGGACGTAGTTTGATGGCCTCCCAAATGCGCCTACAAATCGCCGAATGGGCTCGGTTTCGTCGTGACACCTGTCGAACAAAATGCGTTCAGGAGACTCCTTCCACTACATGGCATTTATGTAGTGTTTCTTTTTTCGAAGCAGCTGCAAGTGACGTTGTAGCTTTGTGGTAGGGCACCTGCTTGCGACGCGAACGACCCGGGTTCGATCCTCAATGGGACCGAGAATTTCATTCTTTATCTTATTTGCTTCTTCCTCGATTTTTCGCTCACAAACAACGGTGCCGATGCCGTCGGCGGACACGAGCTCTCTAACGCTGTGGCGAAACAAGTATGACGAAAGTGAGCAGGTTGGAGTGTGGCCTTACGGACGCGTAGTGGACCCTTCGCTGATTCGCAAAAGGAAGAGTTATGGCGTAGCGGGCACTTAACTACTGCGCTTGCAGTAGGCATTCCTAAATGCTTTGAAATGGTCAAAGTTACGAGCCCAGTCGTTCGAAATTTCCTGACGGCAGGGTTGAACCGAGAACCGAAGACATGCTATAGCATTTGAGAAGGCGCAGGTCCCGATTATTGGCTATGGTGCTCTACCATTGAATTGAGGCGGTAATCAAGTTTACTCCGGGTTTTTACACGTTCAACCAAGTGTCAAATCTCATTAGTTATGAACAGTTTGTATTAGCGTCGCATGTATGAGGAACGACAACACAGTCGCAAAGGCGCTAAAAAAGCAGTTTATTTCGTGCAATTCGCAAAAACAAAGAAAACCTCTTCTAGCGCGTGTTCTCGTTTCAAGATACGTCATTTCCGTAAGACGTAAAGTTGGGTCAGTTGGTTGGGATCCATCGTGAGCTTGTTAACAGCGCAACACTTGAAACACAGCACAGGGAAAGAGGAAAAGACAGCGCCGTCTTTTCTCTTTTCCTCACTCCCTGTCCTGTGTTTCAAGTGTTGCGCTGTTAACAAGCTCACGTCATTTCCTTTTCCGTTAAAGTAATTGTTGGTGAACTCGCGCATGACGTATCTTGGTCTCGTGCATATAAGTCCTGTGTGTGTATCTTTTTTTTGCGCATGTGTAAGATAATTGTGAATGCCATGAAATGGTTGGAACTTAAGCGCCTATACCTTTTTTCACGTCTGTGTCCTCTTTCCATCTTATATGTACTGCGCTAATACAAGCTAGTTCACGGATGAACGACTCACCCGAACTACAACACCTGTAATTAGATATTCAGCACGTAAATGTGTCTTTTTTTTAAATGTTCGTGTGATGTTATTGACGCCACTGTGTCGCCGGCGTTTCCCACTGCTATAGTATTCGAGTACACTATACCAGGGGGTACAGTGCACTATACCTCCTGGTATAAGAACTGGATGCAGTGGTATTGCACGCCTACGGTTCTTCTTGCAGGAAATATCGTGTCGGTGTGGGTTTCGTTCGCGCGTGCGTTTGCAGTCATGGCGGCGTCGCCGGCAGAGTTTTGCATGACGGCTACGGGCCGCCGCGTGTCGTCCATCTGGCTTCCGGCCGGCCGCCCAGCATTCGAGAATAGAAACCGAGGCGGCGAGAATGCGCCTTGTTCTTCGCGTGGCTAATGCGGGAGGAATTCGCGCCGCCAAGTCCCTCCTTTCGGCGCAAACATTCGGCGGAAGACTCAACGACTCTAAAAGTGCTTGGATTAGGAAGAATCATGAGAAAGAAAGGTTCTGAGGTCATTTTATTTCAACAAGTCATCGGAAGAGTCGTTGTGATTTCTTGTGTTGAATTCCTGTGGCACAGTCGGAGCAGCCAATGGACGATGTGAGCGAGCACTCGACTCTGGCGTAGAGCAACGCCTCCGAATCCTCGATTGGAACACAATCCGCACCGCCAGGGCAAGCATGGAAGCAAGGAGAAAGCGGAAGTCCTTGAGCTGCCCAGAATACCTTGCGTGTAGTTCCACTGATTCAGCTGTCGAATTCTGTTGTAGTTTTTAGTGTCGGTGACACGATCAGATGAACTGCTCGAGGAACTGGAGCTTTCTGACTCGCTCACTCGGAGCTGTCGCTATCGAGCCGACGAAGCGATCCCGCGTGACTCTAGCCCAGACTCCCATGTCGTCCGCCATTACTGCCAGAACACGCAACCGCGGCAGCTTCGAAGGCACATGCCATTGTCTCGCTCTTGTAAACTTGATGCCTTCAGGTGGCATGCGAGGGATTGTCGGTCAGCTGTCAGCTCGTAATAAGATCGCGGGCTACTTGACGCCAATAGGAAAAAAAAAAGTGTTCTACATTCGCCGTAATCAGGCGGCGCTGACTGACCCTCCCACGTTTAAATGCCCATATATTCCCTGCAAAGTGGATGGGGGTGGGTGGGGTGGGGGATGACTGCTACCGTAGTTCAGTGGTACAGCATTGGACGGCGTTATTCGAAGGTCGCAAATTCGGTCCCTGCCGGCGGCAAGTTATCTTTTGCTTCCCTTTTCTTTTTTCACATTTTCATTACAATTACTGCTAATAATTCTCATTAATATTTTGTGTCGCTTGCCTGCTTGTAGGTTGGAAGTGTGACGTATTACACGTTACAGTAACCGACTTGTTTATCTTTTGCGGCGCTCCGCTCCGTCGAATGTCGCCGCCGCCATACTGCTAGTGCGTCATGAATTAAGTTCAGACATTGAACTTCAAATTGACGGTGAGATCGTGGCCGTGGGCGACATTTTATTGCACATACTGTCGGCTTCTTCGCAATGCACGCAGTGGTGTGGCATTTCGCTTCGTCGACTACGTGTATTCCGTGACGTTTAACTATGTAAAAATGTCGTTTGGCTCGTTTTTTCTTAGCATCAGTTGTTACGTATGCGGCTATTTAAAAGTGTGAAAGAAGGGAAATCGTCCGAGTGGTTCTATTTTTTTAATAAATACTGATTGATTGATATGCGGGGTTTAACGTCCCAAAACCACCATATGATTATGAGAGGCGCCGAATATAGAGGAGGGCTCCGAAAATTTCGACCTCCCTGGGTTCTTTTACTTGCACCCAAATCTGAGCACACAGGCCTAGCATTTTCGTCTCCATCGAAAATTCAGCCGCCGCAGCTGCAGGTAGGTTCGGTCCCGCGACATGCGGGCCAGCAGCCAAGTATCTTAGCCACTATATATAGGCCACTGCTGTGGGGCTATAAACATACTATACACAACTAATGAAAACGATGGACAATTAGTCCAATTGAAACGTAGCGGACGTTTCCGGGGTTTTCTTGACTGTATACTATAATGCGTATAATTAAAACTGAAGGCAATTAAACTGGATGAGAAGTGATCATTTTCCGCCAGCGGGTTTCGGACTCGCAATCTTCGAATTCCATCGGTTGTCAGCGGACGTAACAGGCTGATTGCGATTCACGGCAGCTCATGTTTAGAAGACGACTGTTGCGCTCCATGTAGCGCATGATGTCCCAAACGCCATGGCATGCAAAATAACGGTCGTCGGTGGAAGGCGAGGTTTTATAGCTTGTGACTTCCGGGATTCATTCTGCACTGAAACAATTTTTGTAGCCCGTTTGCGCATAAGCACAATAGATTCTCTCCCTCAATTCTTTTGCAAACACCTCGAAATTGTTGGGCCACTTAGTTATGGTCCCTTTAAAGTATACTATAAACTAATCAAATTGCCGGAGTTCTTCCTCGTGATCATATCATTGTTTTGACTTGCGAAATCCCGACATTACTACTACTACTACTACTACTACTACTACTACTACTACTACTACTACTACTACTACTACTACTACTACTACTACTACTATACTGCTATTACTAGGAAGAGTATAGTAGCAGTAGTATAAGTAGTAGTGGTTTGGTGGCGGTGCAGGTATACTGCTTCTACTGCTATACTGTACCACTACTACCTTTAAACCCGCGTCGGTTCCAGCGTCGTCTTTTCCTACTCTTTGTCCACCCAAAGGAGGGCGCACGCATTTTCAGTGGCGTGTACGCAGCTGTACAGCCTGCAGTTCCCAATTGCCCGCGAAACGGGCCCCCGCGTCGTTAATATCTTCGCAGCCGCCCACGTAAGCTCCGTGACGTCAAAAGCCGTGAGTCTAAAGGAGACAACGTCAGCGGCGGAGGCTGCATTTCTGATGGAGGCGGAAACGCTGTAGGCCCGTGTGCTCAGATATGGGTGCACGTTAAAGAACACCGTGTAGATGGTCGAAATTTCCGTAGTCGTCCACATGGCGTCTCTCATAATCAAATGGTGGTTTTGAGACGTTAAGTCCCACAGATCATCATCAACGTCGCGCAGCGCACGTGCGATAACACCGCGAAATCGCTTATGGGGAGCCAAATGAGGGGGTCTTTTAGCGCTTCCCGTTCACTGCATACAGCAATTTCGCAAAGACCGTCGGAGTCTTCTCGTTGCTATTTAAAGTTCTCAAGACACGTATCGTATTCATGGAATTTCTCCAAGTAAATCGCGTGTTCCTGACAGCTGTTCACGCGCATTGACGCACGTCCTTCCCTGCGATGACCCCATGGGGAGGGAGAGCACATCCCGCATCTACTATTCTGATGTAAAGCGTGTTCTGTCGCATGCAGTGTATATACGCAACTAATCAATGATCTCTGCTGGGCGCCGCCATATACGACTTTCGGGGCTGTTTTAAATGTGCGTCGACCCGTTCCAAACGCGCGCACACTTGCGCACTGCGCTGCGGTGTCCAGACGATGACGCCACCCTTTGTGGCTGCATGCGAGAGGCCATTAATGCAGTGAAGGCCAAACCTCATAAGCGCGTAATTGCACGCGACAGCGACAAGCGACGCGACGTAGATCGACTTCGCGCGATCAGTCGCTAGCGCAGGCAAACCTCGTTCACGCGACGGCTTCGGCGAGCGAATTTCACTGTTGCTGGCATGAGGCCGTCAACTCGCACCAAGAAAACCGCGTAGCGAGCGGTATGCAATTTAAAAATAAAATATATTGTTGTGTAATGAAACGGAAAGTGTTTATTATTGCCTTGCAGCACTTTTTTATGTGCATATGCGTAATAAACATTGCGTTATTTCTTGTTGCGCATACGTGACTCGGGCAGGGTCACGTGCACCTGTGTAGTCTTCGTCGTTTCCGGTTTTTCGCTATTGGCTGCCTTCATGAGCCCAGCACTTCCGGGCGATGAGCAACGGTTTCCAAATCTGGAGAACCAAGCGATTGCGCGAAAACAAGCACGCGACACGTCGCGCGAACGCCCTGTTTCGTCGCTCGTCGCTGTCGCGTGCATTTTCGCGCTTATGGAGTTTGGCCCTGATGCGATCTGTCGCCCGAGTCATGTCGCTAGCGCCGCAATGACGTTCTGCCTTGTGGCCGCTCTTTTTCCGTCTTCCTCTTCTTTGACCCAGTTACTTATGAGCACTACTTGATTATTTCGATGGCTATGTCGCCAAATCACATTTGCATTGATTACGGTAAATATTTGGTGACAGCTCATATTATTTTAATATGTGAAGAGCACCCCCAAAATATGTATAACCGGGCTCTGACCTCCGATATTCATGGGCATATGGCGAAATGGCCACCTTTGAGCCGCTGTAAGCCGAACAGGAGGTTGCCTCGTTCAGTTTATACCCTTATACGTTTGGTGCCTTAGCTTCTGTCTCTACGGGTTTTATTTTGTTTATTTGGTCGAAGCTTCTTAGGGCGACCTACATACAGTGCTCATGGATTCAACGTGAAATTAAATGTTTGCGAAAGAGGACGGCACGCAACTGCTCGAGCCTCCACATCAGGTCTTGACGAATCTGGCCTCTAACGGTAACGTTGTATCGTATGTATGCGTTCGAGTGGAAACTAGACGTCGATATTACCTGAACTGAGAGCAGTAAAAACGAGGCCATGTGCGTTACTTAGCCCTACATTGTCATGTTTCAATCCGTGAGTGTATATACTGTGCATACATTGCGTCGCGAAGTTCTCTCTTGCCGCGGTCCGCGTGTTTGACAAGCGTTCGAGTTGGTATCTTTCCGATCTAATTTCCGTTTCGTTACGTCGGTTTCCGCTTTGTGCGTCGCGTTGCCGTATTAGACTACGCACGCTGTCAAATTGGGCCTACAAATCACACGTAGTCGTTTCTGCCGAGAAAGACGGGAGGTGAAACTCCGGGCCAGCGCGAGCGTGCGCCCCGATAATGCCACCCTGCAGGATTAGGAGGTATATATGCTACCTCAGGACGCGATTCTCGCGCTGTGGACATGTACACTTCGGCGAAGTGCGTTCAGTTGTGCAAAAAAAGAAAAGAAAAAAAAAGTGATGCGTCGTGACGTCATGGTGCTCTTGACCACGTCGGCACACCGAACCCGCCTGCTCATTCCCAGCGTAAAAAGAAACTATAAGTGAACGAAATGTACAGCAACATGACTCTTTAACAAACTTGGCAAGTCTGAACGTGCGCATGAACGTGTTGAGATGCTTGAACAGCTCTTACACCAGCGTTTTGCTCGGCGTCGCGATGTCGATTCCAAAAAAAGGTTACCAGTTAACCTTTGTATACTGTCACGGGTTCGTGATGTTGACGAAGGCAGCAGCCGCTGTTTTCACGAGTGAACTTCTTATTTGGGCGAACCTGTGCCCTGAAAACGAAACGTCACTTTGGAAATAGTACATGTCGTAGACTGATATACAACTAAAAAAAAAAAAAACATCACTCTCTGAAATTCGCAGAGAGCTATTTCAAGTGAAATTCTCCTCTTTTCATCGTCAAATATGAGTTTTCGGTCTCGGAGCAAAAATAGACAGCAGGGGAAACTCGGCTCCTTTCCTTCGCTGTGAGAAACGGGGGGCCATTGCCCTGGCCTTGCGTGGTCTGGACACATACGCGCAATGTGATAGCGGTGGGTGACCCAGGGTTCATAACGGACCCAAACTCACTCACCATTCAATAAAGCTTTTCCTCGTCATCCGCGCCCTGATAGTGTCACCCGGGAAGCGATCGACAGAGGACTATAGCGCAACTCTGCTCCTAACGGGAGCGTAGTTGCGCATAGGCCCGCCATTGTGTTCAACGAGTGTGCAGTGAAGACACTCGTAGCGCACGCAGGAGACAAATATGGTGTGATGTTCCCGAACGGGTTGCATGCCTCACACTTAATTTAAGCACGCTCTGAGCAAGTTCGTATACCTTTACAGCGAAGCTCTTCAAGGCGATAGGGTCTAGCAGATAGCGTCCGTGCACGAAGTGACGTGTACAGCAATAATTTTACAGCCTTCGGCTGATCACGGGGATCAGTGCAGCTCGTCGTGGAGCTGTGACCTATATCGCGCAAATAAGTTGTGAATTAAGCGAACCAGGTGAAAATGAAGTAAAACGAAAGCCCACTAAGTGGAATTGGGGTGACGGAGTTAATTAAACGTGAATTAAGCGACTGAAACATTGTTTGTTCAAAGGTATACCCTATGTGGAGCGAAGGTATAATGCATTTAGTGAAGCTGCATATCGCTAGGCTCCGACCTAAAGTGCGTTCATTGATCGAGTCACGAGCAGAGACAATATAACAGCACAGGCCTATCCCGTCGGCAAAATATTTCCGATATGCGTGCTACGACCAATGAGCTCAATAGTATACGCTAGCCACCGTGCGTCACCTTGGGACAAAAAATGGTACAAATGTTTTGAGCGTTCTCACGACCTCTGCATTCCTGCCCAAAAATGGCGTTGAGGTGGTTTGAAAGAAAATTCACGCACATAAAATAGATAACAGACCCTTTCCGAAATTGTAAAGTTAGCTTTGTTGCTATGCAGTTTGAACAACTAATGACAACCTGCTATTTAGTGCAAATAGTCTGTTCAAGCGCGGTTTGCTTACGCAACGACTTGAAAAGTATTCAGTCGGCTCTTTCGGTTAAACACTCGTAATAGAGAAGCCCCAGCGCGTTCAACTGGGACCGCTTCTCCTCTTGAAGCACGACAGGTGCGCCATTACGGGCTCAAATATGCAGTGCACGGAAGGGCACTTGCGAATTATGAAAAGGGTCTACCGGATCGGTGTACTTTAACCGCCTAAACCAGTTGATGAGTGACCGTCGCCAAATTACCATTTCGCATACGTTTGCGCTGGCGATCACTCACAAGGTAACGTTTGTCGTTAACCACTGGAAACAACTGCGTTTCGGTCTGAAGAAAAAACAAACAATAACGATGGAACTGACGGAAACAAGTCGGCGCGGGATTGGCGGGACTTGTTTTTTGTGGCGCAATGCTTGGAACATGAAGACGGGAAAGGAAGAAAGCCAGATGAGCGCCAACTATTAACTGTTTATTGACACCAAAGGCTGCAAGGCAAGTAAACTTCCGAGCATGCGCAGATGCGTGAAGAAGTGACGACATACCGCGCCGTCGTGTCCGTAAAGTTGGCCTTGCCGCGGTGAAATTGAGCATTTGACGTCGTTTTGCACCACGTGACAGCGCTCGCCCAATAGTGGCGCGAGCGGCGCAAGGAAAAGTTATGCGAAGCTCGGCTACACGGGGAGATATATAGTCTCGCGGTGTCGTGGACATGTCCAGTAAGTGGTTCTTAAATGAAGCGAAGATAAAAGTGAGCCCTGTAACTGTCTCTCAGGGGGAGGACACCTCTACAGTATCTCACAAGGGATGTGGGGGTAAGGAGGGATTAAAAGGCATAGAGATAGAGAGAGGGAGAAGGAGAGAGCGTGGCGCAGGGACAGCGACATTGAGAAGGAGAAGATAGGAAAGATGGACACGGTCAAAGGGGCACCACTCAGCGAGAGCTCTTGTCGGCGGCAGGAGATGGCGTAGGGCGAGCCAGTCGGCCAGAGCTTCGCTCTCGTCGGAGATCGCGGGGGCACAATCGGTCGACACGAAACGCAGTTATTCGGACTCCACTGATTGGCTGGAGCTGCAGGCAGCGCGCCGCATGTTCCCGTCTGTTTTTCCGCAACGTCACTTCGACGCCACGCAGCTTTCACAACTCTCGGCACATATGAGGAAGACGGATTGCGTTTGGCCACAAGGAATGCTGCCCCCAGAGATCCGCTTTCGGGCGCACATCTCTGAGGCCGTGCATGGACTGTAATCGCGTTAGCCCTTGAATTAGGTTAAACGCCACTGTCCGCCTGACGCCCCTGAAAGATCTCTACGCATTCCCTGCATCGCGCGTTGTGTGGAGCCAGTGCCACCGAAATGCGAAAAGTACACGTTGAAATCTGCGACGTCACGCGTGGATATTTTGGCGCGAATTAAAGCAAAAAATAACACTTTGACCTTGATTTTTTCTTTCATCCATGGTGAAATTAACGCCCTTATAGCTTTCATAGCGAAATTTAAGTCAAATACAACCCATTGTGTAACTGTAGACTCCCTTTAATCGCTGGCGCAATCATAATTATGCTCACTTATCAGTGGTATCGGAATGATTCTCTTCTCGGCTTGGCTTTATAATATCGCTGAGATGAGATCGATAACATTCGGAGGCAACTTCCAGCACTAAACGTCGAAGTTCATTGTTGCTATGGTGTGGTATATGCGAATGTCGTTCTCTGACGCGCGCGCTTGATGTGTGAAGCAACAATTTTCTTCAACTGGGAAACAGTATCTGTATGTCATCAGCAGCCTGACTACGTCCACTGCAGGACAAAGGCCTCTCCCATGTTCCGCCAGTCAACTTGGTCCTGTGCTTGCTGCTGCCAATTTATACCCGCAAACTTCTTAATCTCATCTGCCCACCTAACCTTCTGTCTCCCCCTAACCCGCTTGCTTTCTCTGGGAATCCAGTTAGTTACCCTTAAGGACCAGTGGTTATCCTATCTACGCGCTACATGCCCGACCCATGTCCATTTCCTCTTCTTGATTTCGACTATGATATCCTTAACCCCCGTTTGTTCCCTAATCCATTCTGCTCTCTTCTTGTCTCTTCAGGTTACACCTACCATTTTTTTTCTTTCCATTGCTAGCTGCGTCGTCCTCAATTTAAGCTGAACGCTCTTTGCAACTCTCCAGGTTTCTGCTCCATAGCTAAGTACCGGCAAGATGCAGCAGTTATATACCTTCCTCTTGAGGGATAGTGGCAATCTACCTGTCATAATTTGAGAGTGCTTGCCGAATGTGCTCCACCCTATTCTTATTCTTCTAGTTACTTCAATCTCAGGGTTCGGCTCTGCGGTTATTACCTGCCCTAAGTACACATAGCCTTTTGTATTTGTATGCAATCTGTTTTGATATTATGTATTATATTTTATAAGCAGCATTTATCCATCTGAAAGGCTCTGAACATAAATGTCTTTTTTTTTGTCCAGCAACGTGGAGAATTGATAGCGATGCTGGTAGTTCTTCTCTTGTGCATGCTGTCGTTGTTCTGCTTTCGCAGGAGTTCTTGTAAATATATGCTTAGCCACGTTTATTTTTAGCATTACAGCTAATTCTGAAAATACGCCGTTACAATGAGACGTTGTGGCTTTGTACATCCTTGTATTTGTCCCGTCATCGTTACTCTCTCGACACACTAGCCAAACCAAGTCGCCGCAAACGTCACTGCACATACGCGCGGCTGTGCCGACTATACAGCACACGTCATTTCTGAGACAAAGTGTTGGTAGAAAAATGCACGTCGCTCAAAAACCTTAGTGACCCGGAAACTTTGCGCGCGGTTTCATGAGCACGCAGCAAAGTTGGTCAAGACGCGCTCACGAGCGCTCGCCGTGGTGGTCTAGTGGCTAAGGTATACTCAGCTGCTGACCCGCAGGTCGCGGGATCGAATCTCGGCTGCGGCGGCTCCATTTTCGATGGAGGCCAAAATGCTGTGTGCTCAGATTAGGGTGCACGTTAAAAAAACCCCAGGTGGACGGTCGAAATTACCGGAGCCCTCCGCTACGGCGTCTCTCATAATCATATGGTGGTTTTGGGACGTCAAACTCCACATATCATCATCATCATCAGTGCTCACGAGCACGGGATCATTATGTCACGCGAAGCCAGCGGCATTTTGATTCCTACTAATGATGCACCTTTTTTTATGGAATAATATCTATTGCTGTAAAGAAGTGAACAGTATTTCAACATTAACAAAAAATTTCTTTATCACGTACGCTAATTTACGGTCAGGTGACAGGGTACTTTGAATAATTGAGGTTTTTGCCTCCGGAGGTGCCACATACCATTTTTCGCGGTTTTCAATGAATAAATATATATTTCCACTTCTTCGACAAAAGCGGGGTGGTCCTAAACTCGGACCCTGACCGTGCAGAACAGGTAGCAATCGCTTTAGCAAGAGCGAACACAACCCGTCCTACAATGAACACTAATTCCCGAACCGCGCGGCCTTCCGTGTTGGCTGCAGGTCTGTAGGTCTGTAAGTCCACGCGAGAGCCTGCGTGCTCTCGCGTGGACTTTCACCAAGCATTTAATTTGGTTCCCGGGCCATACGAGCTCTGATGCCCAGTCCCAAACGCCAACGAGCTTGCCCACTCCCAGGCGCGAGACCTTACTCGCCGCGTCTAATGGCCGACGGCCTAAGGGCGACAAATGGCTTCTGAACCATGCAACTACAGACCTATAATGAAATGTGTCAACACTATCGTCGAACGGCGGGAGTTTCCGTTACCGCACCCTCGACTAAAGCGAATACAAGTACTATCTTTCCGTTTCCTACCAACAGGAGCATATCCCTCACCGGCAGTTTATGCGAGATTCATGGGCGAACTAGGGCCGGGGTGTCACCGATGCGGCATCTCGCGATACAACTTACAGCATATGCTGTGGCAATACCCCGCGTTGCCGGCGGACGACGGGTCTCCAATCACAGAAAAGGACTGGGATACTCTCCTCACAAGTCCCCATGAGGACGAACAAATTCCGGCCGTCCAGAGAACTCATGACCTGGCCGTCGAGTTTAACCGGTCCCGTCATGGGCGTGGCCCGCAGACTAGACCCCTTAGGGGGTCATCGCCACCTCAATTGTGTGATATGGTATGAAGAACTGTATTAAGGCCCTGAGGATCAGTCCAGGACTGATGCTGACTGCTCCCTCGTTGGAACAGATGGGCCCTTCTGGACCAAATTAAGTTATTCAGTCAGGGCTTGGTTTCAGTCACTATGAGGGACAATCTTTCCATCCGTGCAGCCATCTCATTTCACGTTCTGGGTATTTGTGGGTCCTTTTAAACGTTGTCGGAGGACTTGTATAGACCGCTTTAGTAGCGAGATTTAGTACTGCGTATGCGTAGCGTCTGCAACGATATTGCGTGCGTAAAAACACTGCGTTTCGCATAGAGCGCGTGCGCGCAACTTCTGCTCATGCACACGAAGCGGAACGCAGCCTTATTACGCACGCAACGGCGTTGTGGCCGTTACCTGCGCTCTACTGAAACTCGCTGATGTCGGAAGCCATGAATATCAGACTCGAAGGTTGCGTGGTGACGGCAGCCAAACCTCAAGTTTTCATTTTGTATTTTCTATTCTGACTATATCGCTATTTTTTTACTTCATTTTTTTGATGAAGTAGTGTTGATGCGTTCTTAAAATCAACATAAAATGTGCTGAGACAGTGCGGTGACAGGAACCTTTTTCTGTGCTTAAGCTTCCATACTTTGGTATACTTACTTCAGCTGACATATGCTTCAAGTTCCCCTTCTCTCTGTTTTGTTTGTATTGTAGCCTACTGGCACACTAATGACTTCGACTTCCTTTTGTGAGTTATAGCTACTTTTTTTGCTTTCAGCGGCATGAAACAGTGATGGCTAATCGCTCGGTAAAAAAGAGCGCCTTCTGGCCACTATAAATTCCTTACATATTTTGAAAGTCTATTTTCATAGTTTTAGTGTGTTTCATACCTCGTCGTCGTTCGTATAGGCCACGTTTCATGTCAATACAATGCCTCGAAATGGCGTAGCCGGGGTCCGGGTGAAAGGGGGGGGGGGGGTAGATTCTTGTGGGCAATTTTTAAGTTCTTTAATTTTGCATGTATACATAGTTGCGCACGCTCTCAAGTAAAAGTACAAGCGCGAACATGCATGCGTAAAAAGTGTTCGACACCCCTGCCCCCGGCCTTCCCAGAAAAAAAAAATGTTTTCGGCTGCGTCCCTGATGTTTCGTATTGTGGTTAAGATTTTCATTATTACCACTTTGGGAATGAACAATCTCCCATATCTCTACTGTCTCTTTCCTATTTGTTATTTTCTTGTCAGCTAGTAGCGCTGCGAACCACGCATATGCACCCTAGCGGACTGCCCCGCGTCGAGCGCCGTCGTCGACTGTGAATATACCGTACATCAGTCAAGTACGCACCTATGGAATGTTTCGTCCTCGGTATGCGGCGCCCTCCGCCGTCTGTTATTTTATTTTTTTCCCAGCAGAGTGCGCCTACAAAAGAGCAAGATTCGCGGTGAGGAAGAGAAGGGTTCGTTGAACCTGCGTACTGTACGGTATTCGGCCTCATGCATAGGCCTTGTCGAAGAAGAAAGCCCGACGTCACGTTACGTATCCTCGTGGAACCCAAAGGCGGGGCGCCGTCTGCAACGCCGAGAAGGCCTCGTCGTCTGCAACGCGGTACTCGAAAAGGCACTGGAAGGAATGTGGTAATCCGCTAGTTATTCGAGAGACAGGTCGCCCGTGTAAAAGCCTCTCTGTCGCTGCCGCGCGGAGGACAGGTCGGGTCGCGTCTCTTGGTCCTAGAGCTCGGACTTTTTTGTTTTAATCGTTAAGTGAATACCGCCTTGTCGAACGATGACTGCTGGTGTGAGACGTGGCGGCCATTGCGGTACAGATAAAAAAAAAATGTTCGAGGCGGTCAGATTTAGGCGCACATTGAAGAATCCCAGGTGGCCGAAGCAAGCCAGTGGCATGGTGCGTGCTTCCCGTATGCTGGTTTGAAATACGAGCGTGATACGTAGACACGGACGCTCGTATTTCAAACCACCATGAATCACCAAGTCGCCCAGTCGACAATTTTGAGGAGTTGCCGTCCGGGCGTTTAGGCGTCGCCTCCAACGAAACGACGACAGCGCACCGCCGGCAGCGGCAATCCAAACGCCATGTAAGCCTTTTTTCTCGACGATTTTCATTTCTAAAACTTGAGAATAATGCGCATAAACTCTTTCTCGTTTAATTTTAGGCATTCAGAAACATGAATAGTGCGAATGCGTTGAAGTTTAGAAAGTGACACACCTTAGGTGGCAGCACGAACCAGAAAACAGTCAACGAGGTGCTGCGCCATGTTGACTACAGATGGGCAGGGACGTTAGCGGTATATATTTACACCAGCGAAGGTTTCGTGCATTTCGATGTATATATCAGCCAGCGTTGGACAGCGTCTGTGCTCCGGCCCCTATTGTACGCACTTTGTTTGCACATGAAGCATGCCTCGTCGTTTGACGTTCTCAGGCAACCGTGCGCGGCTTTTTGCTTTGCGCACGTCTGCCGTTCTTTGTCGTTCGGAGAATGGGTCCGAGACCCATTTTTTTGCGCCGTTTGCCGGAGAACGACGTAGCCAATCAGCGACTTAGAAGGGACATGGGTGAGCCGCGTCGTCTGCTTCCGGCTCTCCGCGTCGTCTGCGTCTGCCGCAGAATACATCGAGCTGCTTGCTTCTTGCTCAGCGGTTTTCAAGTGTAGATGTCGTACGTTTTTTAAATTGCGAATGCACTTTATAAGCGACCCTGAATCCGTCGTCCGCGGTGCGCCTCTTCCTCTCCCCTAGCAACGGCGCGAGGAGCGGAGAGGAGCGTCTGTAACAACGGCGCAGCGACGTCACACCCCACGTGATTGCGCGCGCTCCGCCCTCCGCTCCATGACTGCGCGCGCAGCCACGACTTGCTCGAGATCGGCAAGTTGTCATAGGTATGGATCCATCGCAGGCATCAACCTCGACTGCGATACCTCCAACAACGAGTACAACGCAATCGAATTCGAGCATTGCACGCGTCGTTGAAGATGTCGCGTCGGTTGAAGACGAGGCAGCGCGGCGAAGGGCCCGTGATGCCGAGCGCAAGCGGGCGAAGCGGGCCACGGACATAAACATCATTAGAGTGCGAATTTACTCTCACATATACGCGTAATCTCACCAAGATTTCCCGAGATGGTCTAGTGGTTCCTGGGAATCGCAATGCGATCACACGGAGGAGTTTACGTTAACTCACTGGCGAATGCCAACGGATTGTAACTTTACTCCCCTCATAGGATTGTAACTTTACTCCCCAAGTGCTTTCGCACTTAACCATGTTCACCCTCGGGGAAATGCTTGGGAGTTTTTTTTTTTCAAGGCTTGGTTCCACCAGTTAATTGAGCGTTTCAGCCTCTTCGATATTAAAAGAAAAATCGCAGCGTAAAGCCAGATAACGCGTCCCAAATTTGGTGGCTCGACAAGTGGCGCCAGCTATCCACGTTTAGGAACAACTAACAAACGAGTAATATGCTCTCCGAGATTCGTTAAAGCTCGCTAAGCCTAGAACATTGTTTATTTGAGTATGGCTCTCAAAAGCTGTGCTGAATCTATTCAACCGTTTTATTTTCTAAGCTTGAGCACATTAGTCCAAGGCGAATGGAAGCATCAGTACGGAGCTTATACGAGCTTCAGACCGTACGGCGGCTGCTTGATAGATCCAAGACGGTCAACTGCATTCGAAAGAGCGGCCATGTTTGTCGGATGCTCTAATGTCTCGCCGCCGAAGCTTGCCGTGCACTTCGAACAGCTCTCCTGCGGACGGCGCCGGTCTGCGGCACTGCGCCGCCAGGGCAGACTTGCCACAGACTTGCCACTATAGCGTGAAGCAGGCCTAACCCCTGTCGCCGGAAACATCGCACACGCACAGCATGGGCTCTGTGATGTGCTCTTTCCACCACGCGCTCCACGCCATGGATACGCTTCCGCGCATGGTGCATCGTCAGAGCGGGCAAGACAGCGTCGCAGGCTATTGAAGTAAGGGGGCTCGCATGCCAAGGGCTCGCAGCGATGGCAGAAGCGATCGAACGAGATAGGTCGGTGTAGTCAACTTTTCGACGAGGTGCTCCGTAGGTTATGGGGCTTTGCGTGTGGGTGCTGTTCCCAGCTTTATACGCGGACAAGCGGAGGGCGTGGCGCATATTTTTTTTAGTTCAGTATATTAATGGCTTTGATCCCTCGATCTGAAAGACGAATAAGCGTGGTTAGACCCAATTTATCGCTTTTTCGCGTCCATAGGCGCCACTGCACAGAGGGAAGCGTGTTGGGGTGCTTGTCGACGTGGGTGGTCCGCGCGTTGTGATGGGAAAAAAATAATAACAAACAAGTGACGCTCGCCCCGGCTGCTTCTTTGCCGGAGACAATCGTAAGCCGGTATACCTTCGTCGCGAAAGGCGATCGATCATTCATTTATGAATACGGTTAGCCTTGAAGTGGGTAGTTACAGGATGGAAACCGACAGAATACTCATCAGACGAAGTTTGTCAAATGACTGCTGCATCCATCGCTTGAATGAAAAAAAAAAAAAAAACACCTTGCTGTTTTCACGGGAGCGTGGATACTTTCGCTGCGCTCTATTTATCTATATTTAGCTAGATTTTTCTGTTATCTGGCGACATTGGGTCATTTCGACCTGGCAGCCGTTGCTCTTGCGACGCCCCTCTTCAACGGGCCACCGTAGCACCTGTCCTATCTGTTATGACCCCTTGCCTTGGCGCATGGGCTGTTCGGCGGCATTGCCTCGCTCGAAACGGGACTCGGCTCGAAATGTATTACGAGCGATTCTGTTGTACACAAGTAAGTTCGCTGATCTCACGAAAATAAGACGGATTTAATGTAAGGTTCTACGCGCCGAAACTGCAATATGCTGACGATGCATACGTCGTATAGTGGAAGGGTTCTCCGCAAATTTCGACCTTCTGGTGTTCTTTAACGTGCGGCTAAATGTAAGTACTCGGTTGTTCTTTGCATTTCGCCCGGATCCGCGACTCAGGTATCAATCATTCAAACTCGCAAGGTCTTACGCATTACACGACCATGATTCGAAGGCCAAAATTCATCTTTTTTTTTTTGTCCTGGAAGCGAACGCAGACAGTTCTCAGTCGATGTTATCGGTCGAGTTCGTCGAATAATCTCGGTTCTGACAACAATTTATCGCGGTGTGTAAATTCTGCGTCAGTCCCGCTGACCTGTGTCACGCGGCTTAGCCTATCTGATGGGAAGTATACCGCGGACCACGCTCAGCCGACGTGGGAAGAGGCATCGTCCAGCGAAGCTCTCGAGCATCAGCGGAGTTCCGTGGAGCGGCCGTGGGTTGCAGCTCAGTCTATCGGAGTCCGGGAATAGCGACGCGCCCAATCCAGCACCGATTCCAGTTCACGATTCCAGTTGACGATTTTCTGCGGGGAATGTTTTATTCATTCATTTCATTCAGTTCGAATATTCTCACTCGTCGCCGCCGCGGGACGCCGACGGCCAATTTTAACGCTCTATAAGGCATCTAATAGTGGCCTGGATACTACACTGCGTCTTGCGTGGCACACCGGAGTTGACCATGTGGCCGGCGGCTGCAGTAGTATTGAAATCGCGCGGCGTCCACCAAGGCCTCGCATGGAGAGAGGGGTTGCAGGTGACCCAGACGGTTGCCCCCGCCCCCTTCCATGGTTGAGAATGGCATCGACTGAAAGACAATAGAAGCGCCCATGCGAGGGCGGGTCACTTGGAGAGGGGGAGGTTGCCGCCTTCCCGTCTCTCTGGCAGTGCGCGACGTCACACTCTCCTTCTCTCCCTCCAGAGCCACTCGCCGCCCTTTTCGAGGTGAAGGCCGCCAGCGGTGCAGACGGCTGCTTTAATGACAGCGTCTGCGGCCTGCTGAAATTCTAATCGAACCGTAGCATCTTACGGCCCAATAGCCACGCTCGGTGCGTCAGTTACGCTGTCGTATGCGGTTTCGTATACGGTCGGAGAATACCGGCTTGTCCGTAAAGTTCTCATTTAAGGCGCATGTCGTGATTGTAGCGAAAAGTAGTTTCGTTTGCTCAATGCGCTCTGTTCGCAACCGCCGCTAATGGCCGTTTCGTTTCACGTGGATTGCCCATGCTCTGCGGTTGTCGCTCTGTGACTGTCGCAGCGAGCAACGTTTCTTGCCGCAGGTGACAGACACTGCAGAATTTTTCATATGTAATGTAGCGATCTGTGCGTTATGGTATTATCAAGTTTCCATGAACGGTGACGAAGAGCACTCGTGCTTAGTCATTTAAGAACAATTTCCAATCTCAATTCATTTTAAAATGCGCAACATCGGTTCAATATAACCTGCTTTTTGATGATCAAAGGGCGAAGATGCCGTTCCAGAAAATCAGCGATATTGCCCCTTTTTGACGTTCTACACCACAGCATTACTAAAACTATAGTAAGATGCAGTTGTACGACATGCATTATTGGTTGCCGAAAAGCCCTCGCTGTATAACCTCGTGGTGACGTGATATGCAGTGAAGGCGAGGCAAAGGCAAGCTTCGTATTACCTTGTGGTTGTTACGATAGAAAATTTATGTCTCCCTTCAAACAATATCTACTTTTTTGAAACTTTCTGCATGTATTGCTGACGCACTGCATATACTATATGCAACAATATGAAAAGCCATATTTTTACCTGGACCGCTACATTGTGAAAGTTAAGCCGCAATGTGAGTTGAAATGCGGTTCTTCCCAAATTAGTCACAATATTTTGGCAATATTTTTCCTTCGTTTGCTCCTGAAGGGTTTCAATCATTTAGATATTCATTTAGATAATCATTTAGATAGGAGGATATAAGGCATAAAATCTAAATATATTACTGGCAAAAATGTGTGGTTTTTATAAAAAGGATGCTAAAGATGTGGCATATTGCAATTTTTCGCCAATACGAAAAAGGAAGAAAATTGAAACGCAAAAGAATAAACTATCATAGTTATGAAAGAGTAGTGCCTTGAGATTAATGAAAAAAAAATGTTTCGTCATAATTACTGAAACCAGTATACTATAACTTATTTGGCCTGGCACAGTTTCACTTGGTTGCCCAAAGTTCGAGGTGGCCCCTAGGCAAGAAAAACATTTTGTCCCGAAATATAACGCCTCATTAACTACTACTCATCTTCACATATCTTTTCACGTTTTTTTTTTCAGCATGATCGGAGATGTTCGAAAATTGACAGGGTACATTTGATATGGAATTACCTTTATAGCTTTTATCAGTGCGCCTTTCGTGTCGTCTGCTTTGCACTGACGTCGTCTGCGTCGAGCCTTCCCTACTACGAATGCGAGAGAGTGGAGGAAACGTGAAGGTATTGGTGGTAGCGGTTAGAAGATGAGAAAAGGCACCTAATTTCTGCAACTCGGTCGGGAGCATGGCGCAGTGCCTAAAAAGAAAAACAAAAAAAAAACGAGAAGGTGAAGCATGTGTGGTAATTGAGGGAGGGTGACTGGAGGAGAGGGAAATGTGAAAGGGAGAGGTAAGCCTAGCATGGTCTTGTATCGAAAGGGTTGGGAAGGGAAAACTGAGGGTGAGAAGGAAAATATGGAAGGTGAGGCTGCAGAACTGACGTTTCTTCGGTCTTCGCACCACTTTTGTGAGTTTTTTTTTTCTGCGCGATGGCTGCGACAGGCGGCAGTGGCGAGCACCATCGCCCCTAGAATCGGCTGTTGTTATCAGCTCATACAACGCTTATGCTGTCAAAGCAGGTGTCCTTGAAAAAAAATGAGATCAATGGGCCTTGTCCCGGTGGGTAGTCTGCGCATGCGCACTGGCCTTGAGGAGGCAAGCGCCATAATTTATGGCTGCTAAAACGTGACGACACGTGCCAAATTATTATTGATGGCTAATATTATGACCGTATAATTGCCCAATGCCTCTTGGTTACCCGTCTCCGCATAACTGCGCCGCAATACTTTATACATCTGTGCCACGTCTGGTTGGCGTTAGCTTAATTATCGCTCTTTTTACCAATTGAAAGGCATACCAGAAACCTCGATTGGCTGAGGTGCGTGCTCAACAGCTCATCTTCAGCGTTATCAGTGTTCGACAGTGCGACAGTCGAAAGCCACGAGAGGCCAATAGAAGACACGGGATAGCTTGAGCGCGTGTGCCTTCACCCGTTCCGTGTCATTGCTCCTCGGGTGTGGGCCACTCATTTGGCCGCCGTCGTTATTGTTGTTGTGGTCATTGTCGTTATATATGGCTGACGTCCACTAACACAGCAACCAACCTACTCGGCCTGCTATTTTATTTCATATATAGGCCATTGTATGCGTTGCTTGTACGCGCCGTCGTCTGTTTTGCCGTCTAGTCTGCGCAGTATCCCCGTAGATACGGGGCTTTGCCGCAGTGCGTAGACGAAGGGGTGTCGCTTACGCGTAACGTTTAAGACCCGCCGTGCATCTGTCCATTTGGTAGACGCGATTTCTTTTTTCTATTTTTGCCGCCCGAGGCATCGCCTTCCGTTCAGTCTTGTTTTTCTCAGCGTTCTTGTGTATTTTTAGTTCAACCCCTTCATGCTGGGGGGCGCCACGTCCATCTTCCTCCCCTGGTGTACGTTATTACAGAGTTAGTAACGTTGCGCTCTTTGTGCGTTGTTCGTCTGATCGCCATCGCTGCGTACGTCGACAGATGCTCTCTGCTTGTGCGTTGCTCCTCCTGTGCCGTCTGCTTTGCACGGACGTAGTCTGCTCGCGGAGGCGTCGTCTGCGTCGAGCCCTCCCTCCAACGCGTGCGGATCTCTGCTCTGTACACCACGTGCTACTTTTGCTCCTTATCTAGGACTCGTTTGTTCTAAGGATTTTTTTCTTTTTTGTATCGAACACTTATTAGATTTAGACTGGCTGTGGTAGGTATCGTGAGTTACAAAATATAGGAGACACACGTGCACGTCTCACAAGGCGGACTTGGTGGCGCCACCTTGGGCGGTTCCTTGAAATAAAAAAAAAAGGGGGACGTGTATTTTCCCCAAATGTAGTATGGTGGTGAACGGGGTGATTTTTGGAATCTATGCATTTACGATGGCTGGCGCAAATGCAAAAAAAGATAAGAACGGTCAGCTCAAATATTTCGTGTTTCTGAATTCAACATTGAGTCTCTAAACAGCGCCTGTGTCGTCTTCACCGCCGCTGCTATTTATTGAGGCGAAAGCCTCATAATTAGATGCATCATTACGCGCAAAAACTGACTGTCGGGGGTGTCAGCGTTAATACAAGATGCAGGAAGTCATCTCGTACGTAGAAGGCGCGAATGTCAACTTAATTTTTTTCCAGCTATGTGATTAGCTGTAGACTTCATTACTGTTCGTTGAGACCTGATTTAGACCAATCGACGAGCTGCGTGCTGCGTCACGTCGCCGATCGCCGAGTTGACGTCACTGCATGCGCGTGGAGGGAGGTTGGTAACGTGCAGGAAATATGGTGCAAACTTGTTTGGGGGGTTAAAAAAAAGTAGGGGCCAGTTGACTGGCTTTTTCAGTATGGCAGTGAGACGTATGTTAACAAGAAAGCCCTTCTACGCCGTTGTCATAGAAATTACTTGAGCTGTGTGACACCTGTGCTAAAGATAGTCAAGCTACCGCCGCCTAGCGATGGCCACACCAGTTTTCTACACACCGTGTTTCAGGGACAGCGATTTCAGCACATTATTCAGAGTGGCATACTGGGATGACGATAGTTATAGCGCGAGAACAAAACAACGACACAGAGACAAGAAGGACACGAAAGACACGAACGCTATAACTATCGTCATGTATAACTAGCGTTTTGTTCTCGCGCTATGACTATCGTCATGCCATACCAACTAGCCCAAGCCGCCACACTTCTAAGGCAAACTGGGGGTGTGGGCTAGTCGCAAAACAGAGTGGCAAGCCTTGCGCGTATACGAATCTGCAAGTCCGGATCCGATCCCGCAGGTCGGGCGATCGAATACCGGCCGTGGTATACCCGCATTTCCGACGGAGGCCAAAGCGCTTGATGCCTGTGCGCTTAGATTTAGGTACGTGTTAAAAAGGTACTGACCCGGAATTTTTCACTTTTTGTATAGTCGCATTAAATGATAGGTCAAGCCCCTAAAAAACATAGGAAATGTTAGGCTAAGCGTTAGTGCGCCCCGGAAAATTAATTACAGCATGATTTTGAAAGCTGGTTCTGGTTACTACTGTTCCCTGACGTCGTGCAATATATGAGCAGCCCCATCAGGTGGTTGTATGTTCACGCGCAATATTTCGAGACGTATCCTCGCCCAAGTGTCGATTATTCGATCGTCTGCTGCGCGCCGCACGTGTGGCAACTGTCACGACAGGGGAAGGGGGGGGGGGGGGCGCTACGTTTTTCGTCGAGAATCCGGAGTCGCTCAGCAAGTGCGCGTTGCGCTTGTACGCGGTCGGAGTGGAGTGCAGCTAACAGAGTAAACTCCGCTTGGTTGGCGTCCAGTCTCCGCCTTGGCCGCGGCGGCGCACGAAGTCGATCCACGCTTTTTGCCTCAGCGTCGAATCGAACTGAGAGCTGTGTAACCTGCGCATGTTGTCACCCGTTTCAGTGGCGAACGTATTCGCGGGGTAAACTATTGGACGCCATGACTACAAATTCGAAATGAAACGATTGCTTTGTCCTCTAATAAGCGTCGTGTATTCTTGCGCACGTACGCTATTCCAGACTCCGCTAGCTCGCTTACAAGTACGCTCAATTACAGTGACCGCATGGCACGAGCAGACTACCGAGAAGGCGACGCGCAACCTGCTTTTTTTTGTGTGTGTGTGTTTTGGTACTTGACGTCATCACAACTATAGCCAGACTGCTGCGTGAAGTCACCGGGTTCAGCATACTGTAGCCTGACGTCAATTCAGTGTCGATGTCGGTAGGTGCGTCGCGAGAAAGTTGACTGTATTATTATACTAAAATATCTTATCAGCATTCACTGAGCGTCACACTTGGTCAGAGCAGTCTCTGTATACAGCAGATTTGTATGAAAGAGTTAATCGCCTCCGAAAAAAAGGTGTCCGTACCGCTTTAAGGGTCGCGAGGTTGTAGAATTTTACGAAGCCCTTCAGTGCGGTGTCCCTCATCACAATCATATCGTAGTTTTGGGACGTTCAATCTAAGCACTTAGCGTATCTTCAAAGTCGATTTTCCCCCGCTCCTATATGGTGGCCTTTCACTGCCTCCGATATCGGCTCACCTTTGCGCATGGGTGTGTTCCAATACTCACCGTAGACGGCTAAATAGACAGCTAAGTGGACGGCGCCCATCCTAAGTCCCATTCCGATTCTCATGTAGTCAGCAAATAGACAGCTTGAGAAGATGGCATCGTAAGCAAAAACTATGCAAGCTACTATGCTGTCCAAGCAAGATGGCCGCCCAGTGCATAGCTCGGATAGATCGTATCTCGCCGGAATGATCGTCTGCACACAAGCATACGCTTCTCCAGACGTTCGATGTGAGCAACGTTCAATGTTTCGTAGATTTGAACACGAAATAAGCTTAAAAAATAACATTTACGTTAGTTTTAGCTTTCTCTTCTCGACACAAGGTGGCGTCTGGTCGCGTAGACGCTATACCGACGCGATTTATTTCTTGGACAACGTGGGCTTGACGCTGTTTTCTAAGCTGTCAGCGTAGACTGTCTACTATGCTGTCTAGAATTGGCACAAAGCCCGTGTCGTCGTATGATGGTGTCATCTCGTAACGTCGCACGATATGACATCACAGTGACGCCGCCCGTCACGCATTTTGGCGATCTTCGACGTCATGGTGACGCCATATAGTGACGCCATCACGCGATGATAAGTTTTCGCATGACTGGTGCTGACGCCGCTAACGCGGCATTCCGGTCAATTCTTGCATTGTTTGAGCCATCTAATTGCGGTGCCACACGGTGCACTGCTGATCGTCATTAAGCCCGATTAACAAGGAAACTTCTCAGCAGGGATTGACTTCTCTTTGTGTCTTGCGTGGAGCAGTCAATCGTGGTAGAGGAATTGGATGTAAGTGGGCCCGGATCGCGATCAGAAGTGACCGTGTGACATCGGTATAAAGCTGTCGCCTTAATAATCCAGTTCGAGCTTGGCGCAGACGCTATATAATTGTTAAGCTTTAGCGCCCCAAAACCCCCATATGAATATGAACGACGCCGTAGTGGAGTGCCCCGGAAATGGCGACCCCCTGGGGTTACCTCAATCTGGGTACACGTGCCTCAAATATTTTGGTCTCCATCTAAAATGCGGCCGGGATTCGAACCCGCGACCTTCGGGTCAGCAATCGAGCGCCATAGCCATTGTGGCGGGTGGCGCAAACGCCAGATCGCGACGCTCAGTATATGATCGTCTCGATTACGATCGGGCATGGCATCGACTATATAGGCGGCGCCTGATCCGAATCGAGCCTAGTTCAGATGTGCCCTGATCGCGATCGAAAATTTCCCGTGTGACACCGGTATGAAAAGACGTCGACGTCCCCCCCACCCCCAGACGTCGTTTGAGAGGAGAAGAGGAGGAGAAGGGATCGCAGACGGGTCGAGAGGTGGGGGCGAGGACGGGGCGCGGTGCTGCGATCGCCCAGCTGGAAGGTTGCGGCGGCGGAATTCGTCTCGACAAGAAAGGGTTCGAGACCGTCTGGATGGGGCGGTCGGGGGCATTGTACGCACCGTCTGGCGCGAATATTTGGGTGAAGGTTGTGCGGGATCGCGCCCACCAGCAGTGCACTGTCGTGGCCGCACTTCCACGGCTGTTGGTCAGCTCGGGTGCATCTAGGCAGGTTCAAAGTGTCGCTAAAGCTAACCAATAGATCTGTTTTTGAAAAGTGTTATGTTGTTGATTTCGCGGTCACAGGTTTATGAATACGGGAGACAGTCGTGGTAAAAGTAGCATGTTTTAAATTTCTCGCTGATATACCTTCGCGCTTGATGCCACGGTTTTTAATTTAATCTTTTCGTGTATTGGCGACATTGGTACAACGAAATTTATTGAAAGTTGGCGTGCTTAGGTCTCTGGCACCTCAGAGGACAATGTAACTAATTTTTACCGACTAGGTGCTACGCAAACGCCGCCGAAATCTATGACGCCGCGGTAATCGGTGCAGTAACTTCAAGCTGGCGTCGCCACCAGCATTTTGTTTTGGCGTGTTGGTATTTTGCTGTTGCGAAATGATAATTCACTAATACAAGAAAGTTGTTTTATCGTCAGTGTCGCTTTAAAGGGATTGACAGACTACCAGCACGTGTACAGTCCAACTCGCTTATCGCGGTTTTCACAGCAGACAGTTATAGTTTACCGTTATCGGGATAGCGGGGGTTATGGGAATAGCGTTACCGTGCCGCAAACGTTCTTTGTGGACAGCGCCTCATAGTTTAGAGGGATAGCGTTTACGTGGTTTATAGGGCCCCAGCTTGGACGTTGGCGCCACCTTTCTGAGTGTGAATAAGTCAAGGAAGAGTGGGAAAAGAAATAGAAAACGAGAATGTGTGCCTGTGTCACCGCTCAAAGCAATGTTACAATTTTTTTATTAATGAAAATAAATTTGAAAACATCTACGTTGACGTAAGTGAAAAATATATGTTGATGAGTTAGGCCTAGACACGTTTGAAATAGGAAGCTATCTAAGCTTATCCGTAATACTTGGTCATCGAAGCGAACTGAAGGCAAGCGAAGCCATTTTAAACCGACGTTTAGTGCGAACGAAGTGAATCGCTCAAAAACTACGCCTAAATCACTTCGAAGTGGTTTTCCAAAACCGCCGCCATGTTTTACGTACACTATGTTAAACAAGTCGACGTGGTAAAGTTAAATCTGAAAAATAGCGTGCGTACGCTGAGTGGTACAGACCAGGCAAGTTACTGCGCATGCGCACTTCGATCCCGGTAAGCCCGGGTAAACTATACCTGTTTAATATATCGTTTATCACAACGAGAAGCTGCTGCATAGTCAACCTTTGTGTGTTTCCTGTGATGAAATGACCCGCCTACTGAAATAACCCGCTTACAGCAGCAGTGCCCGCATGCCACATTATTGGTTACAACAGTGAATCCTGGCTGTTGCGTGTCTATGCAGAAAGGTATACTGGAGCGCGAAATCCTTGAAAACAAAGAATAAAAAATTGGCAGATCCCACATGCAGTGGGAACCGATGATATGCGAAGCACGAATGAGGAAGGTTGATATGTCACTTTAAATTCAGCACTACGTTACGAGGCGGACGTAAATTAAGCCGTACATGATTTTCATATCATGATTATCATGTTTGGACGTGTCATTTACCTTCGTCGTCCATGCACGTCACATTATACGAAATTTGGTATATGTGGAGCTAGCGAAACGACAGTTAGTGCACTATGAGCGTAGCATGTAGTCATGTTTTGCAATACACGCATGCCACGATTATCATGTTCGGACGTGTGTGTCATTTACCTTTGATGTCCGTTCGTGTCACGTAATACCGAATTTGGTAGATGTGAAGCTGGCGAAATGACCGCGAGCGCACCGTGAGCGTGGCGTGTAGTCATGACTTACATGACATGCATGCCATGATTTCCACGTTAGGGTCTGTCATTTATGTTCACCATACAGTCATGTCGTATGATACCAGTTTTGCAATAAGTCGTGTGAACGAAATCGCGGCATGAGCAACAATACCATGAAATGTAAATACTAAAATTCATGACATAGATGTCATGATTTTCATGTTATGACTAGTCACCTGCGCTCGTCATACAGTCATGTTATGCCATACCGATTTCGGTATCGATACCATTATCGAAACGGCCAGGAGAGCTAAATATTGTAGGCGGATAGATAGATAGACTGACAGATAGATAGATAGATAGATAGATAGATAGATAGATAGATAGATAGATAGATAGATAGATAGATAGATAGATATCTGATACGCTCGAATTCGCTGAAGTTCGATAATGTTTCGCATTTAAAACGACAAATTCAAGCTACTAAACTCCCGGCCCCGCCCGCTACTCCAATGTCCACCAGCTTCCCTTCGAATTTGCAGTATGCTTCACCGCACGGCGTTGTAGCACTACGGCAAAGCTGAATTTCAAAGTGCGTTACAGTGCGGCAGCATCAAACGCACTTTCGGACGTGCAATTTGAGTCAACGGCCGAGACTTGAAAAAGTTTCTACGTCTAAAAGTTCAGATGTTGTTGTCATACGTTGGGCCTAAGGCTTGGTTGCGTGAAAGCGCCTGAGCTTTCAAGCACGTCTGAAAAATGATCTTCATCACTAATATATTCGTTGGCACATCACATCCGATAGTATAGTTTCTCACAACATCCTGTCGTAATGATATTTTGCTTTTTTTATCATGCAACTCGTTAATATCAATTATCGATTTAACAATGTAAGTTTTGAGGCACTTGAGTGTTGTTATACAAGGGTTCGACTGTATTTGAATATTGGTGGAAATGGAAAGAACGTGTATTATAGCGACATATCTAAAGTACCATTTGTTTATCGCTGCAGATTTTAGTAGGCAAAAGTAACGAAAAACGTGTGTGTCGTCGAGCACAACGGGAGAGCCTTGAAGTTTAATTATACAGTCGTTTACTTTACTCCACGAACTTTGGTGATTTGACGCGCACCAGAATTAGTGCGCAACATTGGGGCATGCATATTACTGTCGCTACATATTGCGCTTTGTACGAGGTAACCCTAGCTGCACGCTGCGAAGCGGCGCATATGCGCAGCAAAACCGCGGTGCACAAACGGTAACCGCTCTCCCGCTCCCCTCTCACGCTTAGCAGCGTGTGTGTTCGGTACACGACTACATAGTCGTCGCTGACCGAGAGAAAAAAAATACCAATTGTTTCACGGCGTTTCACGCATAACCAGTCCGTGATTAGACACTTTCTAACTGGTGATCTTTTCGTTGCGCTAAGGAAAACTGGTATCTCAAACACCTGTTGTAAATGTCTTCCTAAAAGAATTCTGGAGTGGAAAGCCGAGTGGCAGGGGTGGTCGCAGACAACCGGCCATCTACAAACTTGTCTCGATTCTCGTTAACGTTTTTGCTGCCGTAAGAAAAATAAAAAAAGAAACGTGCAGAATACATGGCCACCGTAGCCAGGACGATCTGCTTGGCCAATAGCCGATAGAATGAACACTTGCGCCGCTGCAAGGCGAAAAACAAAACAAAAAGCAAACGGAGTAGGAAGTGTGTCGCGTCTCTTTAGGTTTTCTAGAACGCGAAGCAGCCGATGCACGCGTGGTGCAGTTTGCGGTGCGACCGCACACTGAAATGTCCAGTGCGTTGCACGTTTGTTCGCCTTAAAACACGGTCTCGCATTCGTCCATGCGGGCAATCAGCTTGCAAAGGAACTACCGCAGCCTCATGAGAGCAAACGTCTCCGCATGAGTTCGTTGCGGTCGTGCGGCTGATGCCATTGCTGCTTATATACGCGTACACGGGCACAAAGGTGTCTGTTAGTTTTCATCATGGTGGACAGCGCCGGCGCCCAAATGCCACTGAGGTGGAGAAAATACATTTCACGACAACGTTCCGTACTCCTGTCCTCGATAAAGTGATGCATGCCTTGAAAAAAAAAGCTGCCTGATAAGCGTGTTTTCACGGAATGCGGGTGTGATTGAGAACGCCGAATGCCACCTTTTAAGTAGTCTCTTGTGTAGAAAGTACACATTCGGTTGGCCTGCGTTGGCCAATGTGTTTCTCCAACTCATTCGATTGCTTAAGTCCTTCGATTTTGGTGACATTATGTTTTGGTGACATGTGTGGCAGCCGCATAATGTCATTAGATGCGAATGTCATTAAAACTTCCAGTTGGACAGCGGTATTAGTCGGTGCCACTGCCTACACCAAAATCAGACTACATTAAGGCTAGCTCTATTTAAAAATAGTAATAAAGAAATCCTTACATTGCTACTTGTTCACGTACTAATCTATAAAACTTTAAAGCTAGTGTTTGTTTTCTCCTTCTTTGAATAATCCCAGCCTTTGCGCGGCCTATTTGTTTTAGCACATTTATTTTTATGCCTCTGATTGCAAGCGAGCGAGTTGGCTGGTGGGTGGGAGCTCGGCGTGATAAACTCCCCCGTGATACTACTCCGCGCCCCGTGCAGAGGTCACGTGGTGGTGGAAGTGGTTAGAAGAAAGCGCCTGGTCACGTGACAGTGACGTGCATGCGTGGTACGCGCGTTCTTCGGGATTCTTTTATAAAGACAATAGTTTTTCTTGGGGACCTTGGACGCAAAAATTTTGGTCTGGCTGGCTGGCTGGCTCCCTGTCTGTTTGTACTTTTGTCTGTCCGCTGTTAACGGTGCCCTGAAAGGCACCAGGCGACACCCCAAACGGCCGACCGCGTCCGCAGCGCCCAACAATATTGCTGAAGATTCAGCATTCATACTTGCGCGATTGTCAGTTAAAGAACCAATTATCGCGCATATCTGAGGCACCATAACAACACGTCAATATTCTGTGTGTATGCCTTTATACCAGAAAAGGCATGCATAAGTAATTCTAACGACCGAACAGCGTCACGCTGCGCTGACCATGCAACGCTTGCACAAAAAGGCAAGTGTTTCCAACGCTTTCCTAAGACGACACGGTGGTGGCACCTACCCGTCACCTTGCGTTCTACACCTTATCGCCTCCGAGACGGGCGCGCACGCCGCGCACTTCGTTTTCCAAGATAACTGCCAGATAGCGCTCATGTCTCACGTGTACGTGCATGCGCTCGTTCGCCTCCGCTGCACGCTCGAGGCACTCTAACGCAGCGCCTCCAGAATACCATTCACCGATTTTCTTGCGCAGAACATCAAATAAACGTTTTGTCCACTCTCTCCAGGAGCAAGATTATCCTCTTTCGATGACGTTTGCAGTGTGACATGCAGATACGGGGCCAATTTTTTTTCTCTCTCTCTTTTGGCAGCGACATAGCCTCGACGATGGAGCCCTCGGCACACAATGGATAGATCGATATGTGGGGTTTAACGTCCCAAAACCACTATATGATACTGAGAGACGCCGTAGTGGAGGGCTCCGGAAATTTCGACCACCTGGGGTTCTTTAACGTGCTCCCGAATCTGAGCACACGGGCCTACAACATTTCCGTCTCCATCGGAAATGCAGCCGCCGCAGCCGGGATTCGATCCCGCTACCTGCGGGTCAGCAGCCGAGTACCTTAGCCACTACACCACCGCGGCGGGGCCCCTCGGCACACAAGGCACACAGTTAATTCTCCAGGTTCCCATGCCAAATATCTTGAAGGCAGTATGAGTGCTGTGTGTACGGACGTAAGTACGTACGTGCGGCCCTTCGAAGAAGACATGGCCCTCGCACAATTCAAGCGTGCGTGCCGGGTGGCACTACTTTATCGTGCGCCCCCCGACATGGGGGGTTATGCTGCCTCTTTCGGCTCTGCAGACGTTAGGACGGCATCGGAGCCGGAACATACACACACCCTCATACGCACATTATATATGTACAAGCGAGCCTCGGGACCGTAGTCATTTTGCCAAGCCGAGTTGTCTGCTCGGGCCCTTTGGAGGAGGGCGCTCCGTTCGCACCCTTTCGGCGTTCACGACGTCGCCGTCGGGGCAGAAAGAATTAAGGAATAAGGGTGAGGAGGAAACAGCCATCGTGTTAGGTTCGCCGTGCTTTGGTTTTGTTATAGTTTGTCTGCTGCCTACGGTATGCGAGGGGCGGCGGAGGGCCGCAGCTAGGCGGCGGCGATGTGTGTGTGCGTATGGTTGGGTCTACCCTCGCTGGTTTGGAGGGCGCTTCGAACCAGGTCCGGTTTTGGTTATAAAGCGGCCGCTGACTCGGGAGACATCCGCTGAGATGTCTGCCGTGTTCTTCCCCCGCGCTTCTCCGCACTTACCTCTCCACCTTCCACCCCACCACTCGAATATATTTTTTTTTATTTCGTGGGTTGTAGGGTTAGGAATGGCAACTGATGGCATTCGGGCGTTTTTTTTTTTTCTCTCTCACTTTCTGCCTCGGCTACTAAGGTGTTGTCTTTGGCGTAGTCAGGAATTTTGCGTCCGCCCACGGCATGCTTCCTGTACCGGCAATGCGCTCCAAGAAAGAAAAAAAAAAAGAAGGAAATAAAGAAGTCTCTAAGCAATGTGTTATTCGGTATGCGTTATCGCGTATGTGTTAGCGGTGTGAAACGCGTGCTTTTCTGTGCGTTGCACTGGGGAGAGAAGCAGCCGGTTGCAAGAGAGTTAGCCCTAAGAAGAGTCGTTACGCCATCGGCCAGGTTCCGTGATCTGCATTCACGCCAGGACTTCGCGCGTTTTGCACGTGTGTGTGTGTGTTAAATACGGACGCATTAAAGTCAACGATGTTCGCACTCGTCTAAGCGATGTATGCGCCCATGTTTCCCGCCAACTTGAACGCGTGACGTCATTGAAAACGTCATGTTGCGCGATTGCTATCTCCTGCATCGTTGCGTGCGTTGCAGGGAAATGGCGGCTTTGAGGACGGCTCAGCTAACCAACTACGATGATGACATTATAGCTTTTTAGCAAGCTACGGGAACACGTTACGGAAAGGCGGCGATACGGAACTGGCTCGTAGCTGGTTTAGCTTGCTAAAAATATCTATTTTTGACGAGCTTTTTACAGAGTAAAAAGCTCGTCAGCTTGGATTTCATGGGACCGTAAAAGCTGTCCGAATTAACCGAGCGCCGTTTTATCTGAAGTATGAAAAAAAGCGATACATAAATGTCTTCTACGTCTCAGTACGTTTTCAATTTGTTGATGAATGCATGAAACATTTACTTTGCATTAGAGCAGTGTAAAAGACGCACTTTTTGTTATTTGTTACTTTGTTCAGAATGGGAACGCGGCTCAAGAACCCCGTGTTTAAATTCTAAACGTGCTCTGAAGCTTATTACACGCGAACGGCGCCGTTGTTGGTGGCGATCACTGTTTTTTTGGAGACCCGCGGCCGTTTCGGCTGTCCGCGAATGTCGTTTTCGTACCTCCGCGTCGCACATTTGCGGCATTTCGCGCTCGGCGGGGTCCGAGAAACGTCCGAATTAACCGATCGCTGCCGAACGTGACCAAATCAGCAGGAGTTTGATGCGATCAAGCAGTTGGCCGGGGCAGTGAACACGTCCGAATTGTTTGGTTTTCCGAATTAACGAGGGCCGCATTAACGAGCTTTTACTGTATAAGATGCCTACGTGTCTGTCAACCTGGAAAATCCGGGAAAGTTAAAATTTCCAGTGAGTTTAAACATGTCTCGAAATGTTCGAAAACCTGACTGGGTGATGTAGACTGACCTGGAAGCAGGCTAAGTAACCTTCGCCAAGATACTCTACATTGAATCAATGCCTACAGAGTTGTTCCTTTTTCTGCAATTACAGTAAACAGCAAAACAGAAGGGTAAGAAACAAATAAATACTGCCAGGTTTGCGTGGAACGCGCAGCACAGTCGCAGTAAAAGCTGGAAGAGCGGCCTTTCTAGATCCTTTTTTAAACACTCTTGGGGCAACCACTACAAGCACACTGGCATAGCGCGGACTATGTGCCACGAATCATAACTTTTGTGTAGTAGGGACTCGTTGACTTTGCCATTATTCGTCCTTCTTCAGAAGAGCATCTTGCCGCTACCCACTGCATACGGTTTTTGGCAGCGCAAACATGCGGGACACGGAAACTAGGACCGGAACACGAACACACCTTTCACACGAATTTTAGCTTTCTTTCCACATCTTGGGAAAGTTCCTGCATAAATAGTTCCGTCTTCTTTTTCTTTTTTTTTCGCCACGCGTTCACTACATTCTCTAAAGATAAGCTTATAATTATGATCCTTACTGCCCTCTCACTGATGCTTAGTATTCGTCTATGTTGCCAGCTATATCAAGCAAACTTCGCACTGTTGGTGCCGAAGCTTTCTTCTTCTCCTCCTCCCATGGCTCATACCCAGTGCAGGGGATTGGCCGGATAGTACGTTAATTTTTTCAGTATTTTCTTTGGTATACTACTCGTATAAGCTGAATTAAGTGAGATAACGAACTTAAGTAAGAAATATTAGTAACGGAATATTTAAAGGATGAAGAATTTAGCTCGGTATTTTTTAGACTGATTGATGAATTTCTCTATGGCGTAGAAAACATCCCTGTGGCTGTAACCCAGAGAAGAGGCGCAAAAAAAAAAAAAAGATCAACTGATTCTGATATTTACGGACCCATATATCGAAGAGGTAATGCTATGAATCTTCTCCATGACGTGAACCGCCGACAGGATGTAAAGTAATCACTTGGAGTTTCTATTTTCTTTTCTGTTTTTCTTTTCTCTCTATTTGTGGCTTGCTTTCTTTTTGTGTGTGCATTTATTTGTGCTTTTACTTGCGTTACGGCAAGCGACGACAGGACATGACAGCCCGGGCTTCTAAATCCTCGGCACTTGATAACAAACACACACGCAAATACGCACACGCAAATACGCACACGCACGCACTCGCGCAAAAGTAAAGTTGTATTAGAAGCGTCATATGTAATAGTAAGGAAGTAATCGCTATTGTTTGTTGAAATGTGCGATCCTCAAACTTGTCTCGAGTAGACCAACAGCACTGTAAGGTATGCGGGCATTGGGAGACGTTTACTGCACTCAAGTCGGAACGCTAAGGGGCGATGATCGCCGTATCGTTTATAGTACAACCTTGCTTTCTTGTAAAAAATGTCGTCCAATAGCGTCACTTTTAGGATATGGTAGTTTCGAAACTCGGCGAGAAGCAACTATATTGGCGACACGACGATCGATCTCGTGCCGGCTTCCCTATCGCATGGACGACGCTAATGGTGCGTATGAAGGGAGATACGTTTGAGGGCTCGTTTCTTTGACAAAACGTTGGAGGGAAACCTGCCGATAACGAAGCCAAGGGAAGTATAGCGGATGGATCGTTCGGTTTCAAGCGTTTTCAAGTAGTTGTGATGTCTCTGGATGGGAAGAAAATGAAGCGGACGAAAGGACAACTCGCCGTCGACAGGGGACCGAACCTGTGACCTTCGACTGACGCGGCTGGTGATCTTAAACCGAGACTGGGTAGTGCGCTTTGCGGTGTGTTTGTGTGCTTGCATGCAAACCACTGCAGCCAGTGCTGCTCGCAGCCATGACGAATGTGGAGCACCTTTTTTTTTTTTCAGCTGGTGTCACGTATGTCAGCGAAACAGGAGCCATCTTGCGCACGAGTGTGCACGCTCTCCGCTCTTGCGCATCGTGTAGGAAATATTGTTTCTTCTCACCTGTAATTAGTCGCGGCTATGTCCAGAGATCAGACTGTGTTCAGGGAATAAAAAGGATTCACACTGGGAATGACGGGTGTAAACACGGAAACCATTCAAAAGGTTTTTGTTTTGTAATGATACCTACGGTTTTACGTCCCAAAACTGCGGCATGTTTATTAGAGACGCCGCATGGGAAGACTCCGGATATTTCGCCATCTGGTGCTCTTTAACGGGCACGGACATCGCGTGGTACATCGCGTTTCGCCTCCGTTGACCGCCGCTTCCGAGATGGAACAAGCTGCATCAGCGGCCGAGCTACGTAACCTCTATGTACACCACCACGGCGCGGGCTCCGAAGGTTTTCGTGCTTCGCAGCTTTCAATGCGCAGGCAAGTGGACCGAAATTACACCAAGGTATAGTTAAGGAATGTACAGTGCTCGTCAAAATTTCCCTGGCCACTATTCCGTGTATTCGTATGGCAGCCTGTGGTGCTATTCTGGACACTGTCTAATTCCGCCATATCGTCAAATTTTGTAATGGCAACATTTTGAGCCAATCAGAGAGGTCGTAGCAACTCACTTGGCCGATTAGCATCGATCAATGGCGGAATCTGACAGCATGGCGGAATTCGACAATGTCAGGAATAGCACCCCTGGTCCTTGTAACTTTTGATCCCACCAGTACGTGTACGCTTTGCGCATGCCTGGTAAATATACACGGCGCTTCTGGCAGCGTATGTACCCGCATTACGCCGAAGTGACTGAAGTGTCGCGACATGTCATGTCACTTCACACGTCACGAAGCGACTCTTGTACAGCGCGAGAAGGTTCCGATCGCTTCGTTGGCGTGCGTCTGTTGCTATACACCCTTTACACGGGTCTTGCGTCCCTGGCTCGTTTCCGAGAACGGGGATTCCCTATATAGGCGCGCAGTTCGGCTGTTTGTGCGGAGGCGGAGCGCCGAGGCGCTCGTATTGATCCGTTCGTCGTGGATTGGGCGGTTGATTTGTTTGCACAGTGGCCAGGGTCGACAAACTCTGGTAATCTTAGAATACCACAAAAAGAAGAAGAACAATACACGACTCTTGCTTAGGCCGGATTTAAATATTCAATAAAGCGCGGATCTTGTTCTGGCATTGCGTACGATCTCTACTGATAAAAGATGGTGGTTTTCGTGTCCACGTCATATTAGGCGAGTGCAAAACAGACCGCGTGACTGTTTGTATGAACGATTGATTGATTGATTGATTTATCGATTGATAGGTTCTCTTATGCTGGCTGTGTGGACGTAGAAGTGAGGGTCGTATGTGCTTGTGGCAGGCAGGCTATGCGTCAGCCCTGAGTGCTGCGCAGGTATGTGCTCAGCGCTGCTTGGACGTAGTTGTAAAGTACGTGTGTGTTTCAAGGGTAAATCCGCAGTTGTCTCATCAAACGCCGGGATCGACTGTCGTTGTCAGGAGTGGTGATGAAAAAAAAATGTTATGACGTAATCGTGTGACGTCAGAACGACGTCAGAAGTCGGCGAAATTTATGACGTCAGCATGGCGTCACTATGACGTCGTGCGTGGCATGTGATTGCGCTATGACATAACACTGCCGCTTCATCGGTGGGCCGATCATGGAGGCAGTGGGAAACCATGGTACGTGACAAAACTTTCTCACGGAGGCGGCGCAGGTTGAATTCATCGATAGGGAAGAGGAGGAAGAAGAAGACGAAGAAGAAAATGAAATTGACTGTCGGTCTCGGGAGTGGCGCTGAAAAAAATCACGTTATGATGTTATCGTTTGATGTCATGACGACGTCGATTCTCGTCTATGCAACTTTTGTTTGGAAACCGAAATAATAGAACATTATTTTTTATCATGTCGCCGGTACAGATTACTACGTAAAATACTTCTTGTTATCCCATTTTTCAAGCTGGGGCTGAACTTGACAAGTGGCTATAGACTTACCTTCGGTGCTTCGGCTTTGGGCTTCAGCCGCGAGAAAGCTTTTGATGCCGTTTGTGCGATACTAAATGATACTAAACAAATGAGACTTTAGCTGGCTGTTTGTGTCTAATTTGTGCAGCTTCAGTTTGACATAAAAAAGTGATATTTCTTAATTGTTTTTAATCACGCTTATTTGTAGACAAGATAACGGCTAAACTGCCTGGTCTGAACGGTAGAAAAACAATTATTGCACTCTTTTTCGTTTTATGTACGTTATATTTTGCACAAATATTTAGCACTGAAAATGTCTCACTTAACATAATCAATTCTTGGCCGATTTCCCCCCCCCCCCCCTAGTCCGGATGAGCCATATTTGAAGGTTCCTCATCATCATCAGAAGGAGAATAAAAAGAGGAAGAGGAACGAGACGGACGTTATCGCATTCGAGTCGTCTTACGCAATCGCTGGAGGGATCCTGTAATCTTTTGTTTCTGCCCCGCCACGGTGGTCTAGTGGGTAAGGTACTCGGCTGCTGACCTGCAGGTCGCGGGATTTGAATCCCTGCTGCGGTGGCTGCATTTTCGATGGAGGCGAAAATGCTGTAGGGCTGTGTTCTCAAATGGGGGGCACGTTAAAGAACCCCAGGGGGTCGAAATTTCCGGAGCCCTCCACTACGGGGTCTCTCATTATCATATGGTGGTTTTGGGACGTTAAACCCCACATCTCAATCAATCAGTCTTTTGTCTCTAGTCGACCCGGTGTCTGTTCTGGAGAGCACGAGATGATCGTTTCGGCTGTGACCCCTGAGCCTGTGAGAGATGGACGTACCGGCTGCGACGTCCAATTGGACAAATCAATGGATGTCTTCCTGTTAATTGGCGTTTCCTTCGATACGTGAAATTCGACGCGAACTTTTTCTTTAATCATAGAATTACAAAGAACTGAGCCATAGTTGGTTACGTATTCATTTCAAAGAAGATAGGACGTGCGAACACGTGCACATGACGGATGTCGGGACGCCACACCCGTTACGTCCTGTTCCTTTCAGAAGGAACTTTTTAAAGTTTCGACAATACTAAAGCAGTCGTCGCTGTGTAGGCCGACAGCAACTCCTTGTCGAGAGAGAGTGAGAGAAAAGACTTTATTGGTGGTGGTAGTGATTAGAAGATGAGAACAGGCACCTAATTTCTGCAGCCCGGTCGGGAGCACGGCGCAGTGCCTGCGGGGAAGGGAAAATGGAGAAAACTGGAAAGAAGAGATAAGATTAAGTGACCAGTGGCACGGACATCATCAGCACGAACAGCAGTCCGGAAGCAAGGGTAGGGGTGGCAAGGGGCCCGTCCTCAGCGGTAGAAAGGATCCTCCGTGGGGTGGGTGCCTGTGAATAAAGTCTTTTCGCTCTCTCTCTCTCGATAAAAAGTTGCTGTTGGCCTACACAGCGACGACTACTATCGAAACTGGCTCTGCAGCGGCATTTTCATGTTACGACACTTGCCAGAAATAAAAAAATTCAGCCAGCTTCCCGCTGGTAGTTGCCGAGCTTCAAGCAATTGCAGAGCTGGGGGAGCATTTTATTTTGTTTATCTTTGCTTTCTTTCCTCCTCTTTTTCTCCTATCCCCCTTTCCTTCTTTTGTCTGTTTCTTCTCTCTTTTTATTTCTGCCTGCTTCCTCTTTTCCTTTTCTATTTTTATTCGTGGTTCAGCCCGCGTTACGCTAAGTTATGTGAGACGACGACAGCGTACGACAGTCCCCGTGGGGCCCAATAAGTTCGCCGCACCTAATCTAACCAGTGTGGTGATTGCAGTTGACCACTGCTACTGTTTGAAACGGGACACACGAAAAAAAGAAACACGTTTAGATAGTACTCGAGTTGACAATGATATCGATTTGTTGACGAGCGCATTTTTATTAGTGTCATTTCTTTTCCTGCATTCTTCGCGTGACATTCGAAACGTCCACATATTCTTTCTGCCTTACAATTGTTTTTTTTTGTTGAGTATTGGGGCCAGTACGAGCTTTTTATAATGGCTAGTGGTCGAATCAAACCAGTCAATGTGACATTTAGCTGTGTTTCAAAATACAAAAGAAAAGAAAAAAGAATAGTTTCGTTGCACAGGCGTAACTCGTCGTTCGGCTACTCCCGCCGAGTGTACACCGCAGCGTGGCCTGATCATGAAGCGTGTGCGCACCTTCCACTCGCAAATCAGTTCTGGGGAAACCCGCAAGATGGCGGAAGGGTTAAGACCACGCCTCCTTTATTTCTTTCAAGGTCACTGAAAACGGGCGCTTGTCAACGGGAGCCGTCGGTCCGCCTTAGCTCAGGGAGTGGTCGTGATGCGATGCTATAGATGATGGTAAAGGCATGTAAAGGGGCTTTAGGTAGCGCTAGAGTGCTTAGATGCGCGCGCCCCCAACGGAGCAGAGGCGAACGAGCGCATCGAGGCCACGGAAGCTTCCGTCCCCAGCACCAAAGCTCAGTAAAGAATCTCGGGTAGCATGGCGTCGCCTGCAGACCTTGTCTTACCCCGATCCATACATACTGGCCAAGACAGATCCCGACACATACGCACCATAGTGCAGGTTCTGCGTCAGTAAAACAACCATGCACCCTGTACCACACAGTACGGGAATGCCCACACAATACAACCCAGAGCACAACACAGCACTGTAGGGTGGGAGGCAGCTCTGTCCAGCTCGGATCCGAAGACCCAAGAGGCCCTCGTGAGACGAGCGAGGATCCCGGCCTAAGGATCCCACCCACCGACATTCCTTCCTTGGTCGCAAATAAATGTTTTATTCTCTCTCTCTCTCTCGAAGTGCTTTCCCCAATGGATTTCCTAATATACACTAGAGGGAACTCTGGCGCTGGTGTCTATGGGAGCTGCAACACACGGCAGTTCAGCGAGCATGGGAATGTTGGGTAGTACACAGATTGGTCTAATCTTCGTACTTCTGGCCTGCTTCTGGCTTCATGTGTGTTCGCGTGGCTTGGAGCTGTTTTCTTACAAAAAAAAAAAAATCAACAAATGTTCAGTGGTTGCGCACCACTATCTTATTATTTTAGCCTTACCATTTCGACGAAGTTAAAAAGTATTCCCTCTTTCTTTCAAAACCAAACCGAAACCAACAATAAACAAAGCTGCAAGTGTGATACGCCGCCCGCAAGTACGAAGACAAGGCAAATCTGTGTACTACTCATCATTCCCGTGGTCGCTGAACGATCGGAGTGCCAGAGTACTCTCTAGTTAATTTTAGGAAACTCTATGATTTTCCCTCGAAGATGCGATAGACGTGTTTTCACGTCTGTCAGATTTGTTCTTTCGTGTTGCTTTTTTTTTTTGCGACTCGAAGCAATGCCGCCGCCGCGACACCGAGCAGCGCAAGCAGAAGCGTTGCAATGACGCCTCCTTATTGAATTATTCGGTGTGCCTCGATGTGCTCCTAAATTTGTTGCCCGCATAGCGCCATGAACGGCGACACGCTATCTCAAAACACCGCATCTTTCACAGAGCCAACGTTACTGCCATTACTGTGAACACGAGGAATGCAAAACGTCGCTCCGAGGATCTGTGCACAACTGAACAAAAAATTTACTTCACATGATTTTCGTCATTCTCTCCCCCGCGGAGCACACGTGAAGGCTAGGCGATGGGAGAGAGTAGGAGAGGGCTAAAGGTGAGGCTGGTGAACATCTGGATCGGGCGCATCTGGCTGGCATTGATTAAACGGAGCAGGCGTTGGTTAAGAAAGGGAATGCAAACGGGTGCTTGTCTTCTTTCTATTTCATACCCCTCCTCTGCATAATGACCGATGATTAATGGGTCTGCATCAGGACGGCACCTGATGCATAGGCGTGCACAATCTTGTATATCACAGTCATGCGATCGCGTCTACCTCGCTACCTGGCGGTGGCCCTGCTGTGTTTTCTTCGGTTGCGTGCCGTTGCCTTTAATGGAAGCGCACCCGCGACGCCAATACCCGACCACCGCAGTTGCGTGCACTGCGCTGGACGAGTAGTCGGCGGGGTTTCGTTAGCCGAGCGAGCGTGGAAGAAAGCCCGCGCGCAATGTGTGTTACTGCATGCTCTGATAATGGTTATAGTTAGCTAACGTGCATCGAAGCTCGTTGTATATATATATTTTTCTTTCGCCTCGCTGCGTTCGTAACCAGCGCGCACGTCCGGGTTTGGGCGAGGGAAGAAGTCGGGTGGTTGAGCGTGTGGCGGCAGACGTCTGTAGTTGGCTGCATAGAGTTGCCGACAATATTTATTATACCCGTCTCATACATCACGTGCTACGCTGTGGAGGCTCTAGTGAGACTTTTTGCAGTAGGTGTGCTCGCATGCAGAAATAGTTCAACGATTACCCGGTGAGGGCTGGGGCAACCATGGCGTGGCGATGGTTCGGCTACTCCAGGAATGAATCGCATAGTACACCCAGTGATGAGCGGCCTTAATTGCTCAAAACTGCCCCAAAAGAGAAATGCTGCTCCGTGCTGCTCTATATTAACTGTTGTTTTTTGGTCGGAAGTGCTCCGGACCTGCTCCGAAATGGTGTTTGAAAACTGAAAAGAATGAATGCTGTCTTGACCAACTGGCAATACTTTAGCACGCCGGAAAAGATTATGTATAGTATCATCACATGTGTAGCTTTATCGGCTCTGATCTCATTTGTGCAACTGGCATATCGAGCGTATAGCTTATTTGGCAGTTTTTTTATTCGTTTTGTAAAGTTGATTTGCAGGTTATTTATTTAGCTGGAACCTGAAAATGACCAAGATTGCTTTGATCTCGTACCGATCGTTAAACTGTTGCTTTGGCGACAGTTATATGTGACACCCAGCTTTGTCGGTTTGATCTCATTTCTGCCGCAAGTACTGGCATTTGAAATGTATAGCTTATTTCACGGAGCGTTTAATAACCAACCATTTTAATTGTTTGAATTTGAATTAATAAATAACATACGGGCTCCAAGGTTTCAAAACCACGATAAAATCATGAGAGACCCTGTAGTGGAGGACTCCAGTAATTATGATCACTTGGGTTCTTTAACGTGCGCATAAATCTAAATGCACGTGCGAGCGTCGAGCGCCTCCATCGAAGAAAGTGTGGCTGTCGTGGCCGCGATTCGATCCCACAACGTGCGGGCCAGCCAGTCGTGTTCACTATTCAAAATTCACGCGTGTTGTCTCTGAAATGTCTTTCGTAATTGAATTTTATGGGGCACTATGGTGACGCTTCGAACTCCAGGAGTTGTTCGGAATATCTTGTCACCTGCACACTAAACTCCTCAAGCTGCTTCAAGTTAGCATTTCTTCCGCTCCGAATGTGGCTGTTCCAAAGCTGCACTTCTTAGTGCTCCGAAATTCGCTCCCAAAAAGTGTAAAGTCGCTTCCGCCACTGTACACGGGATGCGCCTAATCTTCATTATTCGCGGCTTCGAACGCAGTCACGTCTTTGTTTTCATAATTGGGGTCCGGCCGGCTTTCGATTCGTCGGAAAGAACGGCTCATTTTGAACCTTGCGAGCTGACTTATAGTTATAGCGCGAGAACAGAACGACAACAATGAGACAAGAAGGACCAAGAAGGCCTCGTAGTTCTGTTCTCGCGCTATGACTATCGTCACGTCATATTAACCAGCCCAAGCTGCCGCACTTCGTAGCCTCAAATGGCGAGTGGGACCGCTAAACTTTCGCTTCAAGTTCGTTTTGCGGCTGCGAGCCACGCGGAGAAGAAAAGAACGAAGCTTATACCCCTGTCACACGGGCACCCGCGAAGACCGTTTAACTCCCTCGTCCTCACGACAACGAAGATGCGGTCCGTGTCACACGGCCACCCTTACGCAAACGAAGGTAAACGGAGCATTTCGCAAAGGACGTTCAACGATCTCCTTTCGCAGCGAAATGAGGTACTCTCGTCCCCAGCAGTCTAGAGGTCAGAGAAAAATTTCGAACACTAAGTGGCCGCAGTGAAAGAATAATACATTTTGGCAATATTAAACGCGCTTTCGTTGTAGCACTCATTCACAACGCGTGTTTTGTTTACATATATTTACGCCCGCCAGAGTTCACTTACTCTCAACACCGATGCCCTACACACTGTGCCTCACGAGTCGGGCCGACCGGCGGCAGCCGATCAACGTCATTACCCACGCAATATGGTACCACTTCCTCACGTCGTCCGCTGTGTCACTCATGGCTGAAGAACACAAAATGTGCGCTCACGAGGCAAGGAAGCATGAGAATTCTCGTACCAAGCATGTATACCGGCAAGAAAACAACTAAAAGCACAATGTGGCCAGCGTCACTAGCAGCATTGCTACATTTAGCAAATGCGTTTTTATTTGAAATTATTTTTAATGGTTTGTCAGTCGCATACTTACTTAATAGTGGTTTTTTGTAAAAACCGCATAACAAGGATTCACAAAAAAATCAATAGAGATGAAATTAGAATGCTTTTCCGAAAATCAAACAGCGCCAGCTGAGCCCCCTCGCGGCAACTGTTGCAACCTTGTCGTTGCCGTGTGACAGTGACACTGCCACAACTCCTTCTCCGTCGAACCCCCTAGGCGAGATTTACGTTGACGGTGTTCAACAGGGTTTGGTGGTGGCCGTGTGACAGGGGTATTAGACGAATCCGCGTATTACCCGTGGTTCCCGTGCTGACTGAAGCGTTCTGCGGCTGCAGCTCCCGTTGAGAGTAGCGCCAGATTTCCCTTTCGTGTACGATTCTGAAACTCTGCGGTTGGTTGCACGGCTGAGCAGCAGCTCTAATAGAGGGGCCCGTGTCCCCTAAGCTCGCGATGCTGTCCATATTGCCGCGCGTGCTTTATTTATTTTATTTATTTTTGTGCAATCGACCCGCTAGGAATGAACTTCTGAACAACAGCGCTGGACACAGGAAGAATTCGACAAGACCAAGCTCTGAATAACAGCAACGAGTTTTATTTTGTCACTGCGGTGTATATTTTTGAAAAAAAAAAATTAACGAAAATGATATGAAGGCAGCAACTCCTCACGACACGTGAGCAAAGATTGGTCAAGATACTCGTGCTTCTTCTTGAGCAGGTCTATGGAGGCGATATTTATGAATGAGTCATTGCGCGTGTTAATCACGAGGACCTCGAATGTCTTGAAGTATGCAAAAGTTTATTAAATGAGCCGCTTCGGCTGGCTGTTTCCGTGAAAGTCGATACGCTTTTTCCTTGGGGTGACTCTTGTGACGATTATTTGCTTGTTGCTTCGGTGGCATCGCGAAACTCTTAACGCTACCGTACCAATGTGCACGTACTAACAGGGTTGTGACCTAATTGACGAGCACTTTCTGATGGTCGGTGGTTGCAACAACTCCTTGTTTCTGTTACTGCAGTAATTATGGGCAGTACCAGCGCACAAACTCACGGGACGAAGGGAACAGACACAAACAAGCGCTGACTCTCAACTTCAGTTGAGAGTCAGCGCTTGTTTGTGTCTCTTCGCTTCGTCCAGTGAGTTTGTGCGCTGGTACTGCCCATAATGTATCACCAACTAGTGCAACTATCAGTCCTACTGCACTAATATCACAAATGAGAGATCGTGTAGTTTGTGCAATACTAATCTCCTCTGTATTTTTTGCCACACAGGCAAATCCGCAGGGCACGGGTCCTCCAGTGAAGATGACGGCGCTTCGGAAAACGGTCAGTCTGCATGTTCAGCTCTGTCGCAGCTTTTAAACTTAGCGCGCGAAAAAAAAAAAAAAGAGAAGTAATTAGTACGAAGCGAGCTGGAAAAAAATGGAGTGTGTGCACTCAAACGCAACCGGCGCAACTCGACTTGAGAGTTTCGTCATTTGCGCAAGCAACTAATCATCGGGATGACTAACTTTCGTGAGTCTAGTAGTCCGCGCTTACAGAAAAGCCTGGGGAGTCTCCTGAGCACGATCACCGGCCGAGCACCGTTGGTCTCACATCGTCGTATCTGTCCTCCTTTCTAAAGCGGGGCTGCTTAAGTTTGGGCTTTGTATTCAGGTATTCGCCCCAGAATGTGTGCTGCTAGAATGGCGTAGCCATGTATTGTCTGGGAAAGGGAAGTGGGCGACGCGAAAGTGGGAAGCAAGAAAAGGTAGAGAGAGAGAGGCCGAAGCTTGGCAAAGCGTTTCACAGTTTTGGAGCTGGTCGGAAAGAGAAGTGAGAGTGATGAGAGGGCAAATGAGGAAAAAAAGGAGGCAAATTAAAGCCATCTACAGCGTAGGCATAGGAAGAGGTTGGAAAGAGTAGTTGGGTTATAGAGTTTATGCACCGCGTACAGTTTTATACCAAGTGGTTGGTACAGAAGAAAAAAAAAAGCTGCATGAAACAACTTAAAAATGCCTCACGTTCCGATGTTAACGTTGGCATCAAGACGGCAAACGCAAAGTAAATTTCGCAAAAATTCAAACCAGCGATGAAGCCCGCTGTACCTTAAGAAAAAAAAAAGAAGAGGAAGTTATACAAACAAGGCACCTTCAAAATAGAACTCGGCGCAGCTGCCGCGCCGAATTTCACCGCCGGAGGAGCCCAGTGCGAGCGGCGAACAACCGACGCTTCTATATACCGGAAGTACAAAAGCGAGGGTTGAACGTTTTGGTGCTGGAGTTCAGAGATTATTGTATTATCTGTGACAAAACTGGTCTTGTTATTTTTTCTTCTTTTTTGACAGTGAGACTGTATATATGGATAGGTCCGGGTTGGAAAGTGTGGTGTTGCGTGAGTGCGTATAGACTCGCGGATGAGCAATTTAGCGTATGTCATCTCAAACGCTGGCCGGACTTGCACTGGTTTCTCTCCATCCGGGTTTTGTCAGCACATTCATGTTTACAACTAGGCTTGACACCCGACGCAATATGAATCGCTACCCGTAATACTCTTTATACGTTCTTGATATCCTCTAAAGGAGCATCACTAGACATCTGAATACACTTCGATCGATCCCAGCTTGGGATGAACACCGGGACGGCACGTTTTAGCTTCACTCGTTAACCATCTACACGGAGTAAATGCCCTAGATTTTTTAGATGTGGAACATGTCTCGCTAGGGGGCATGGAGGAAGAAAAAAGCAAGGAGGCAGCATTACGTCACACGAGTGAAGCCCACCTTGTCGGCCCCACACGTGATCAAAACGTCAGAGCTTGCGGTATGCTTTAGTATACTCTCGGCGCTGTTCAGTCTTTGAACCACCTGCGGTGAGTCGCCTGGTCTGCGCCGAACAAGCGCGTTTCGAGTGAAAGCGACCGGGTGCCGCGCTCCGAAGTCTCGTTGCTGGCGTGATTTTGCGCAATATGTCACGTGTTGGGCCGAAAATGCCGGCTTCAAAACGGCACGGCTTGTCATAGTATAGAGCGTTCAGCGGCGCGCATTCGCGCTGTCGACGCAACAATGAGCTCCGCGTCTGCGAACGGCGGCGCTTTGTTTGTCGTCGGTATACTTTTGTAGCAGCAAGCGCAGTATATACCTTCAGAAATTTGCGTACAAGCGTAATCACACTTGTCTGTAGAGCAGTGGGGCGCGTGGCTGGAGACTCCCGCAGCTGCTTCTTCACATTA